>NC_136271.1:64955718-64963218 GCF_964187855.1 Myxine glutinosa
CACACCGGAAAGGGCCTGTGAAATATGAAAACCTATGAAATAAATCAGGAAGGGCTGTGGGAAGTGAGTCGGACTACCTACCTACACTTCCTTAATAACTAACCCCCTTAACCATCATGCAATCATGTATTTACAATGGTCTTCATTCCATCGCTCCTGTGGTGGGAAGAACAAACAACACGCAACACTAACTTAACCACAAACATAGCCTTACTCAAAAATTCAAAACTCTATAAAACATTTTTACATACCCTGGTCTACAGACCGCGTCCCCCGGTGGATGCCACAAGACACATCCTTACCTGCGGGGCCATCCCCAATGCACCCCCTAAATTTCCACAGGCCCTTTCCAGGTGTTACAGGTGAGTGACATGGTTCGGTGGATTTCGCCCACATTCATGCAACACAAACCCCTTGACCACTCATTCTCATTCCAAAACTCAGCACGACACGTTATCATTACCAGCATTTATTTCACCCCCCCTGCAGGACCATGGCATCGATGTCATATACATGTGTGTGCATTCCTCAACTAGGCAGCGGGGAGGTACCGCACAAAAAGATAGTGGGGGCGCTTCAGGCTGTGGTGCCCGCAGTCCCAAACACAAGGCAAACGACTTACAAGTTCATTCCCCCCCCCCCCCCCCCCTTTACCTCTTGGCCCCGTGACAGCCCAACAGCCCCTTTCCGCCGTTACCTCGCCGGTGAGTGTCTCCACACACACCAGGCCCCTCCGCGGCCTCCTGCTCCAGCGCAGCAACACGGGTCACCGGGGGACTTCCTCACCCCACGGCGCCCAACCAGACCCTCCACCGACGAGCTCCAATTTCCAGTTACCACCGGCTGCCAGGGGTAATTGCCGCAGAGGGGGTCGCAGGCATCGCTCCTCAGAACTTGATCCGTACCTGCAGACACACACACCTTCCCCACCCACAAGATCCCAAAACACACTTCCTCCCCCGCTGCCATTCAATTCTCAACACAATTCATAGATGGTGTACAGTACAAGATGTTTCAAAGCTTTGCCATGGCCTGCCACATGTGAAATCTCTAATTCACATTTAAACCATTACAATTCCAAGAGCACATTTCCAATACTCAATAATCATCACTCGCTCATATTTCTCCAACCTCACGACCACATAGAAACACATCACCTCTAAACATAAACACACGCCACCCACAAGACACAGTGTGGCCCCCATTCCATCCCCTCACCGGCCATGTCATCACTCTCACCCGCCTCCCAACTCCAAATTGCATGTCCCTCAATTTACCAAGCAAGCCCTGAAGCCTGGGACAGTACTCCTCAAAACACTCACCTCAAGTGCAGGTAGGTGAGGTTGGTCAGGTCCAAAGTGCAATCCACCCTTCACAATCCCAAAATTTCACATTGGGCCTACCAAATTTCACCAAATTTCTCTTTTGTCCCCACTACACTGGCAGGTATGTGGATCCACATCCAACGGCGATCATCACTACACAACTACCCGTGGCCACGACAGCTCTGCACCTCTACCGTGCAAGGGTCATCGGGACAAGGTGAGCAGTCAAAACGCCAACATTGCCCATGAGTGTCCATAAGGGTGCGACCCACCATTCATCCTTCGCCCCCCCCCCCCCCCTGCGAGGAACACAGCTGCACCAGCCCCAGCTGGCCAATGTGGTGAGCACCTGCTGCCACAACACACACTACCGCACGCACAACCTCGGCCCTGGGGGGCACGGTCGCAGTGCGTGGCATCCCCCACAGCCACGTCCCCCGCACCTCCACATCATCCCCCAGTCCGACTACAGAACTGCAGCCCCCCCAGTGCTCACCCACACTTGACCACACCAAGGTCCAGTCAACAGCCATGCTCCACCAGGAGACCCACCCAGAAGACATGGTCCACACACCTCAGACACCCATAGCACCACGTTGACCCTCAGGCTACACAACTACATCCCCATGACTCCGCGTCCCAAATATCAGCACAGTCGCCCCCGCAACCAGTTGAAAGCTGTGTCCTGCTACCCTATCAATTTTATCACAGCCTCCAACACTTTGGTCTACACACCTGGATCAATAATGGTGTCACTGTACAGTGTCCACCATTTCTCTTCACAAAATTCACCCTTAAATTTACATCTAACCCACAGATTACCCATGCCAAACATTTTTCACATTTCACTAAACTCACCAAAGAAAGATGCTTTTCCATACACATGCCAGCCGAGCATAGCCCATATGCTCGGCTCATTACACATTCCCCCGATTCATCAAACCCATGGCTCCCTTCCCAACTCGAGAGTCCATAAATCATAACGGAGCATATGTGGAAGGTCACTCTCACACCATCACGTTCCACAGATGCCCCAATGGTTGTCCGGCAGGCTATCTCCATCCCTGTCCATTCGGTTCGACCCGCGTCCATAGCCCAACACAGCATGGCAGGTCATCACATGCAGGTTGTCCCAAAGTCTCAGGGAGAGGGTGCCAGGCCGCATGCCTGGGTGGTCACTGCATCAGGCCCAAGCTGGCCGTCCGCAGTGCCACCACCAAAGCGCGACCCACCACACCTCCCCCTAGTGGTCCTCAATATCTGCCATCCCAGGCTTGAGAGACCACCTCGGACCCCCTGGAGGTCTTAACCCCCACCAGGGTCCGGTGACCCTGTCAGCCCGAGCCACTCGCCCGGCCGGCGCCCCGACGGACAAGGGACGCCACACTCCACCAGACCCCCCGTGGGGCCCAGGTCATACCTCGACACCCAAGGCTGGACCCCACGTCCAAATCTCGCCAGCACAGCCCCCCAGCCGGCTGGCATACCCAAATTTTGAAAGGGGCAAACCCTGCCCGAGGCCATCCCCAATGACCACCCCCGGTCCAAATCCCGCAGCCCGGGAACCAACTCCAAACAAGGCTGCTCCAAATCAAACTCCCATTTTGATTTAACTTTAAATTTTATTTTAGAAATTTTGGCTCCAGGTGTCCAATCACCGCAGCTGCAGGTAACAACCTCTACCACCGGTTGTTCTGCCCCTCCCTGCAGCTGGTCCACATTCCCTATGGGGACCAAATCGTCGGAGGCTCTATCTCCCGATCCCTCAAGATCCAAATCCAGCCCGGAGTCAACACACTCCCCCAACTGGTCATTCAATTTCGGAGCCTCCGTTGCCAAATCGTAGTGAACGGTGAGGGTCCCCTTGGCCATTCCAACCACCTCCTCGGACCAACTCACCTCATCCCCCAGGCTCCTTTGGGCCTGGTCAAACCCTACCTCTATGGGACTGTCCCAGGTCCCCAGCCACTGAATCACATCATCCTCATCCTCATCATCAATACCACAAATCATTTCCGGCCCCGACAGTTTTCATCAATATCCCCAATAAATACCCGGTCCGGCTCTATTACACGGACCCCCAATAATTCTACCCCCTCTTGCTCCGCACCACCGCCCTGGTGCTGCACCATTTCAAATTCATCACCTGGTCCCGACAAACAACCAGGCCAGAATGCGGGAAACATTCCCCATTACAATTCTCAGATTCCAAATTTCCTTCCCCATTCACCTGTGGGCACTCCCCGCTCACCTGTGGACACTCAACGTTTACCTGCAGGCATTCCCCATCTACCTGTACACATTCCCCATCCACCTGTGGACATTCCCCATCCACCTCTGCGCCTGTAGTCTCCCCATTTACTTCAATTGCCATTCCCGGTGCAATTGCCATTTTTGCCATTTAGGGCGCAATTCCCAATTTTGCCATTCCCGGCTCCTGAGCCCCATGCACATCTGCATGGGCCGTACTCTCTCCCATTCCCAATTTGGCTTCCCCCCGTTCAGATTCATTTTCTCACCTTGCCACCTTTGGCTTCTCCTGTGCCCCGTGGAATCATTCTTTTGTTCTTCCCTCAATTCATTCGTCCAGGCATCATTTATATTTCCCATTCGCTCATAATGGGCCTTCATATCGTCCTTTTGGGCATCCATTAATTCCCTAAAAAATTCCAGTATGGCACAGGTTGTCTCTGGAGGCCGTCCCTACGGCTGGGGAAGTTCCAACGCTATCCTCCATTTCCCCCATTTCCGGCTCACTCCCGATCCTTCCCACATCTTCCATTCTCCTTTCCATACCGCTCACCTCCTCCTCCGCAAAGGAGGTCGCTTTCCCATGCGGCTTTACAATAGGAATTGAATTGATTTCATGATGCACCTTTCGCGTCGTGCAAACCCAAATGACTACATAAAATTTTCGCCTCCGACTTTCAAATTTTGCGTCCAAATTCTCCACACTCTGACACCAATTTTTTTTTTTTTTTTTAGGGTTCAATCCCACGACTGACTACCAGTTGTCGCGCGACTCCGATTAACATCAGAGTTGCAGATAGCCTAAACAGTCTTATTCGGAGGCAACTACCCAAACACGGATCGGCTATGGCCGCGCGGGAGGAAGAAGGGAAATGGAGGCTGTGGCGAAAGCACTTAACTGCAGCATGCCGGCGTAGCTCCGGTCCTGGAGGGAAATTAACTCAAGCGGCACAAGTTTGAATGGGGATGCAAAATAATGCAAGGGTTTATTCAATAACAGGCAGGGACAGGAAAATGTGATGATAAACCTAAGGTAACTAAATTGGGATCCCACGCACAACAGATTTCAAACACGAGACGAGGGAGATGAATACGAAAATAACACGTCTTTTATGTAAAGTGTATTCGCGGATACGGCCTTATCTCGTCCTTGTAGTCTCGGTGGCTGCCGTCCAACACCCGGCTCCTTTCGTCCCGCGGCACGCCTCGCTCCAAGTTCCAAAGCCCCGAGCACCGAGCACCGATCACCATGACGTCCCACAGCAGGCTCGCGCGAATCCACCCAGCAAAAAGGAGCGAGCTCCAACCACCTCAACGGCGATTTTCCACACGACAGCCAACTCAACCAGGGCCAGGACTCTGCTCACAAGCCAACCCAGGATCGCACCGGGACTCTCTAAAGCTGTGAACTGCGAACCGTGAACTCAAAAACCTTCTCACTGCCAGGAATGTCACTCAACTGCCAGTCCTACTCCATCTGCCCGAAATGGCGTCCGGCCCCCGTTAATATCCCCGGCCGATGACGTCAGCTTTGGCGCATTGTCCTGCCAATCAGAGCCTCCACCGACTCGCCAGCTTACCCCGTTGCACGCCCACTGCGTCACTCTCACTCCCGCTCCTGCTCCTTGTGTTATAGCACGTGCTATGCGAGGCGGATAGGCCTCTTGGAGGTGTAAATGGTGGCGGCCATTTGTGGCGGTGTTCTGGCCCGATTTCTTCCTAAGTCACGTCAGGGGGGAAGGGTGTCATTAATGTTGTACTAAAGGATCCTAACCAAGTGTCTATGTGGTCTGCAGTGCCATAAGGGACAAAGGATTGATTACCAGGTGAGACATACAAGGGCTCTACTCATTAACCCCTACACTACCTAACACACGAATCTCCTGGTAGATTCACAATCATACACCTTAACTGACAAAACGCCTACACGTGGACTTATTACAGGTAGTGTTCCTTACCGCGATACATGAAGCATGGTACCTACTCAGATCTACTCTGCTCTACATATATCACTACCCAAATTCGTAACATTATGTTCAAGCTGTGATCAAACTACCATTTTGAACAGGGCAAAGCGCATTATTCAATGCCCATATACTTTTAAAGATCAGCACTTTATCCATAAGACGTATAGAAACAAAATTCCATTTTAATACGGGCAAACACAAGTTCCTTAAAACAGGCTGGAAGGTTAGCTACTCATTTTAAAGGATTTTCTCTTTGCATTTTCCTTGTGCGATATATTGACTTCTTTGCTGTGGCAATGAGAAAGTTGGCTAAAACCACTTCTATTGGGTGTGTGTTGGAGACAAAGCCAAAATAAAAGAATTCAAGGTAAAGTTCAAAGAGAGCTTGGTGCACATTTCATGAAGCAAACCAAATAAAGGAATCGAGCGTGCACATTCAACATAAGCATATGACAAGGTCTCAAGAGCACCGCAGAAGGGACATTGGTCAAATATTTCAGGAGAAAAAAACATGTAAGAGCTTATTGGTGGGTAATATCCAATGTGCCAACCTCCAAGACAGGTCGGCAGTTTTCTTCGGAATAAGAAGATGATAATCGGCTTTCCAGTTAGGTTGGAAGGGGTACTCTGTAGGCAAGCAATTGTGCCACTTCTTCAACTGCTAAGTTCCTAAGGAGGGCTGGATTGCTTTGACGCAGGGCTGGTATTTTATACGATTTTCCAGACCTGCTGATCCAAAACGTATTTTTGCTAAATATTTTATAATTGCACCAGAATTATTTACAGTGGGGGTGAGTTCTAAATTTGGGAAACAAAGGTTTGGTTTGGCCCAATTGATGAAACGCTCCGGTCGGTGTTACTTCTGCTCTCATCCGCCACCGTGTTTGGCCGTACATGCTAAGAGAATGGTACATGGACTCTTGTGGGCCCTTCTAGCCTAAGGGGCCTTCTTATCCGAAAGTGCAGGTTCAGAAAGTTTGTTGTGCTGTTTTTTTGTTTCATACCATTAGAATGAAGCAGTTTGCAACAAAAACATTCTCGGGTGAAAATTTCTGAATAAGACCCTTTCTGAACCCTTTGAGGGGTCCCTTTTATATGCAAATGCTGGTGATTTTCGTTTCTTACACATGTGTTTTGTATTCAGTATTCAATGTAGATGTCATAAAATAATAATCAGCCTCGGGTGCAAATACTTCCAAAAAAGGGTTTTAAGGGTCTTTAGGTAAGGGTCTGCCACTTCCAAATGCCGGAAATGCGCCACTCAAGAAATGGGTTTTGTTGGATGTCAAGGTAATGTACCTTATGATTAAACTCTGACTAGCTCTCAGTCTTTTACAATGTGTAACTAAGTGTGTGTGTGTGTGTGTGTGTGTGTGTGTGTGTGTGTGTGTGTGTGTGTGTGTGTGTGTGTGTGTGTGTGTGTGTGTGTGTTTGTATGTATGTATGTATATATGTATGTATATATGTATGTGTGTATATATATACACAAAGAATTAAGTTAAGCACCCCCCCCGTTTTTTTACAACCTCGCACATTACAAGTTTGTTGTCGTCAAAACAGTGTAATATACCCATGATATTGCTATATTTTCTGGAGAAGTGATATTATGGTCACATAAAAACATAACAATCATGCCGTTTTCAATATTTTATTCTGAATAATTTAAGGTGAAATTTTTTGGGAATTTTAGGCATATTTTCACCTCAATTTAAGTATGGAGCTATAGGTCCATCACGGACAGTGTGGATGACGTTTATGTTTTCTAACGTACAGTCATTGTTCTGAGAAGACCTCTAGCGATCTTTGCGTCAATAACGTGTGTAGGACCCACGTGATCGGATCACTGACTCAACCAATCACTTTTTTTCACTTTGATCACTCAATTTCATCAATGGATAATTGCTAATGTCATACCAATCATTATTTGTTCTCACATACCTTTGAATATATGCCAATGT
>NC_136271.1:64968218-65030718 GCF_964187855.1 Myxine glutinosa
AAACCGATATGACGAACTGATCAAGTCTTTCCAATAAGAATCATTTACTCTGTATATAAAGTCTTAATAAATCACAAATGATACAATTTAATGAGGAAGAATAATACGTAACAATAGAGGAAAGTGTGTGAACTCTCAAACTCTCAAACACCATTTTGAGCTCACCTTGAACATAGTTCAGGTGAGGTATTAGCATCATGCAGTTTCTGTCGGTGAGTCAGGCTGCTTGTAATCACTTGGATCTTCTTCTCTGAAACTATACACATGACTTCAATAAAACTCGAGCACAACCTTCATCACCCATGAATTCATCACCCAAACTTTGTACACGGCATTTTTTTTAAAAATCAGGGAATTGCCCCCCAAAATAGGTATTTACTTTCTTCTCCGTTACATATTCCGTAGGTCATCCATGCCTACCAGTGGTCATGTCGTGGGTCATTGCCCCATTTTTTTCCAAACAAGGGTCTACCATATTTACCCTAGCCAGAGGAGAGGGTGTTGCATTTGAGTCAGTTTGTTTGTTTGTTTGTCTGTTTGTTTGTTTGTTTGTCTGTCTGTCTGTCTGTCTGTTTGTCTGTCTGTCTGTCTGTTTGTCTGTCTGTCCTCAGAATAAATATGATTTTCTCTGCAACCGTTGGTCTGATTGACAGGAAATGTTCAAAATTGGGGCACCTCCTCCTGTAGAATTTTAAAATGATAATTATGACCATCAGTCACGTGGTTCGGCCGCCATATTTGTTTTAACACAAAAGCCTTAAAAACCACTAAAAACACGTCCTGGAGAGGGTCTGCAATCTTTGATTGCTCTTTCTTGTTGATAAATGTGGAGAGTACCTTGCCTTTAAAAAAAAATGGAGATTTCTCAAACTATCTTTTTATTTTCCATTCACCTATTTTGTCATTTATTGCCATGTACTACTGTATATTTATAATTATATACCACTTTAACGTCTTTCTTTCATGTGGATGCAGGGGTCTCACGCCTGAAGAGGCTGACATATCCTTCTTAGAAAGTGCCACCAAGCTTTCTATGTATGGGGTGGACCTGCATCACGCAAAGGTATTGAACCACGATAAAACCTTTTTTCTCTCTCTTTTAAAATGATGTCACGATTTGAAGTTTTCTTGAGAAATAGCCATGGTATGTTTGTTCTTTTTTGGGGGGGAGTCGGGCTGTGGGAGGAATTGTAGCTTTAAAGAGGTTTAAGTTCAAGTTTATGTATTTATACCTCAGAAAAGCATATTTGATGGTGGTTAAGCTTCGACTTTTACTTTTGCCTTTTAAAGGCCAAGTTAATTATGTAGTTACAGAATACGTATTTGTCGTGTTGGTAAACAAGACTCAAAATCATGTGTTTTCTGCTTGATTGAAAGTGCTGAAAATCAAGATGGCAGCAAGTGTGATAACCAAGATTATGTAATGGCAAATTTATTATTGAAATTTCTGATCAGCAAAAGCATCAACCAGACTCGGTGGTATAATGGTTAGAGCTCTGAGTCTGGGAGGTCGGCGGTTTGATATTGAGTGGTGGTTCGTGTGCAGATTATGGCTGCTGGTTGCATCATTTTCTGGGGGCGTGGCTGCAGCTCATGCAATGCCTCTCTATAACCAGTCATTTGGTACTCATTTTGCCGACCTCGGAAGGATGACAGGCTGCGTTAACACGCCTGGTGTTAATTTTAACGGCATGACAGGAGCTCGAACTCAAGACCCTAAGATCTCAAGCCAGCCACATTAACTGTTAAGCCAACACTAGGCTTGATTCTGAGTCATACCAGAGACTTAAATATGGTACATGCTGCTTCTTTGCTTGACGTTCAGCATTTTAAAATAATATATCACAGTCAAACAACCATAACTTGGAACTACTAGTGTAGACTTTTATGGGCTTAATGGCCTCCTCTTGCGTTGAAGTTCCTTGTAAGAGAACTTGTTCTTTTTGTAAGTTATATTCTATAAAATATGGAGTAACTTGGATAACTGGCTGCGCAGTATTATGTTTATTGCCTGTCAAAGAAATGTGTATTTCATGGATCCATCATCCATCATCCACTGAATTTGTCATCGAGATATTCTCTAACTGCGAGAGCATAATGTGCTGGTGCACCATCTTGTTGCATGACAGCTGTTGCCTCGAGACCTCTCTCACGCAGTTGTGGAACAAACGACGTCTGAAGCATGTTCAAATAAGCAGTGTGATTGACACTTGTATCAAAACATATGGCCCGATGAAGTGATCTACTAGCATTGCTGACCACATCATGACATGAGGAGGATGCTGTTCAATTTCCTCATAAAAATGAGGATTTTCTTTGCACCAAAAATAAACATTCCTGGATCGATTGCTGAGGTAAATAGCACACTCATCCGAAAAAAATACGCTTCGTCTTGATTTAATGGTGGAAAAATCTCTGCAGAAGAGCTTTGTTCTAAATCAAGTCAAATCAAGGATACTTCCTGTTGAAAAAGCCTTCTCCTATGCCAGCATCGTGTCGCTCATAGGAGCTGGCTTGTCAAACCTCTGCAAAAATCTTGTCCATATGTCTTCAAAACTTGCTCCTTCTTGCGTGTGGCTGTGAACCCAAACACAAGTAATCAGTCTCTCTTCTATCGTGTACTCACTGGTGTCCGTCATGCTGAAGCCATTCCTGGAAAACAAATAAGTAACAGAGGACACACTATTCTGCATAGGGAATTTGTGAGCACTCTGTACATCGATAATTACATATTTATTAATTACCTCTGAAACAGTGGAATATTTAACTCTTCCGCTCCCCTATGATTATATCACTGACTTCACAGAAACCACGATTGAAGCAGCAACAGCATGGCTCCTACATGTCATGGCCCATGGTCTGTCCAACTCACAATCCCACGAGATATGTGGGCATCCTATGGAGTTGCAACTCTCAAGTGACAATGTACAGCCTAATTGTGCCAATAAACAACCCTAAACCAATTATATTGTTTCTGATGCATGTATACATATTGTTACGTTTGTGGGGGGTACCAATGAAATACCTTGGTCCAGGTAGAAGTGTATAGATTTCCATGCTCCGAATGTCGTGTAAGAACACCTTGATGTTAAGTAAGTCAGCTCCGTGTGTTCGGATTAAGTGTGACGTGTGGCCATACGGAGGGTGGCTCTTATGCTATGTAGCTTAGGGAATAAGAATAAATCCCCCTGTCCATCCTACCTCTTGTGATTTGACCTCTGTGGTTATAATAAATTTGCCTGTGATAAGATGAGGGCTGTCAGGAAACAAATTCAGGCACATTAAATTCAACAACAAAACAAATCCAAGCCCGACAGAAATCCATCACAGTTGCTGATCGGCAAGGGGGCCCCGCCCCCGTATGTTCTTGATGGGCGTCCAGAAGGGCCGTGAGGCCCCGCCCCGTCATGGCCATGGACTGAAGTGGTGGGGCACGGGGATTGGTTTGAATGTGACGTCAGCGAAAAGAGGGGAGGGTGTGTTTCCCCCTCTCTCTTTTTTCTCTCTCTCTTGGTCCTGGCTTTTGTCATGGGCAGTTAACTCAAATTTTAACTTAATTTTGAGTTAACAACTCAAAATGAGCACTAGTGTACTGGTAATAAGGGCACTGCATTAGCGGCACAACTGTGCCCTCATCCAATGATGCTACCTGCAGTGCTGTGCTACACTTCCAGCCGGTACTTTGGTTTCCTTGCCAAATTTTGTTATTCATTTGTGAGATTATATTTTTTCTTCCTGCCTTCCTTATCTGTCCATGGTAAACAGGATTCAGAAGGAGTGGACATCATGTTAGGTGTGTGTGCCAACGGGCTGCTCGTCTACCGTGATCGACTTCGTATCAGTCGTTTTGCCTGGCCAAAAATCCTAAAGATTTCCTACAAACGTCGAAACTTTTACATCAGACTTGGTCCGGGCGAGGTGCGTTTCATTCATGGAGCCCATGCTATGGTTCACATTGCACGGTTACTTTGTCATACTATTTATGTAGAATGATGATTGATTGTTCGTCCATGCTATATCCCCAGATTGAACAATTTGAAAGTACAATCGGATTCAAACTGGCAAACCACCGGTCAGCCAAACGGCTGTGGAAAGTTTGCATTGAAAACCACTCTTTTTTCAGGTGTGTTGCACGAATGTTCTTCATAATACCTGTCCGAATCTTGCCGTTTGGATCCCAACAGGCACATTGTCTTTCCAATAAAGTGTTCAGAACTGTTAAATGTCAATTCCCATTAGTGTGTCAGAGACACAGAATGTCTCATACAGTAGTTCCTAGTCTTTCCTATCATCCTTTTATAATTTCCCTGTTATATCTGTCTCATTTTTCAGATTATATAATTGTGTTTTGCAAGTCATTCACGGGTGTTATGGATGACATTAGCCTTTTTACGTCATCAAGCTCAAGCGCACATCCTTGATAAGACGTTTTTGAATGCCAGGGCATTGTCTAATGGGGCATGGGTGGTCGATGTCCCAGCCAATCAGGGGGTCAATAACTGCATTGTGTTTCCCTGGCACTAAGACAACCAAGCAGGGCAGAGACACTTTTGCCACAAGCCAATCGGTGAGAGTTGACATGGCCTGGGCAAGATAGTATCGGTTTTATGCTAGGGGAAGCAGTAGAGGGTTTAAGAGAGAGGTAAGGATGCCGGCGGGATAGACGTGTTCTGTCGCCAGAGGAAGTGAGGTGGAGATGAATGCACACCTCCCGGTGAGATTTGGCGAGAGCATGTATTTATTACCCCAAATGACGACCTCTATCAGCTTCAAACCTCCATTGCCTTGTAAAATCGCCAGCAGGCGATTCTTTCCCGTAAATTTTTTTTGTCATTAATTTCTTTCATGTCTCCCCTCCTCCTTCTCCTTTGTGATCTGTGTCCAAAAAGCATCAGTTAATACCATCGCTTTAAGTCCATATTTCTTTAGATAAGTGCTTGTTCGTTTTCCATTACAATATATTTTGTTCATCACCGTGTTCCCCTCCCACAATTTCCCCTGTTCTTACAAGCAGAATGATTTGTAACCCAAGTAACAACTTCATTAAGAAAAGTAATCTTAAGAACAGGGATAAAAGGAGAGGGACGTGGGGATGAACAAATGATTGACCAGAAGTTGTGACTGTCTTCTATATTCACCTTGATTTCTCCTGCCTCAGGTTGCTCACTCCGGAGGAACCTTCCAAACATCGACTGCTACGGCTTGGTTCTTATTTCCGGTACAGTGGACGCACGCAAGCACAGTCTAGAAAGGCCAGTGCCAATATCGATCGGCCGAGCCCAGCATTTGAGCGTGTTGGCACTCGCCGAACAACCTTTTGTCGAAGCACAGAGCCTTGTACGTTATCAGTAATGGTCTTCCTGAAGTTTGGTAATGCTAGTCCTAATCATACTTCAAATTCGAGCCATAATCTTGATTTAATATTGTATTTTCTTCTTATTTCGTACTATTTGTTTCTCTGGGGCGATTTAGCATCTCATTCCTTAATTTTCTTTTCCATGCTTTGAAATTCTCCCCACCCCTGTCCCTTATTACGTCATCCCAATTCCAACATAGCTCCAGCAAATAATGGCGTAGATAGGCACTCGCAGGGAGGTGCGTCCAGCACGTGCGATGATCCATCCAATGATTTGTCCTTCGTGCCGTGTCCGCCACGTAATATTACGCCTCAATCGGTTTGCAACAATGAAGAAGAGCACGAAAGGAGTGAACAAGAAAGGAAAACAGCGACGATCGCCGAGGGAGAGCACGAAAGTAATTGGCCATCATCAGTCTCCACTAGTGCGGCAGAGGTACTTTTCACATAATTTTGTTATAAATTATTTTGATTTATATTTAGCAAGAAAACGTTTTTTGTATATGAATAAAAATATTGCTGTGCATGTTGGGTGGCTTTCAGAATACATAGGAATAACTAACCAAAATGCAAAGGGCACCAGCACAATAATGTTTATGTGTCTGATGTTGAACCTGAAAGTTTGTCGTCCACCTATTTGAAAATTAATGGATAAGGAAAGAAAATAAATTGTTGTTAGTTTGAGACAAAAGCGAAAATGTTTGGTCTTGAGATCTTTATATATATTTTTTTTACAATGGTCTTTTGTGGTTTGAAAGGACAGAGAGGAGAGTCAAGATCAGAATTCATGCAGATAATCTTCACTACACAAGGAATTTTTATGCAGGAGGAGGCCATCTGGACCATCACGTCTACGCTAACCAACCCCAGTATCATTACCCATCGACACATAAGCTACCTACCGTCCATACAAACCAATATCCCCAAACCCCTCTATCTCCAATGCATCCAGGTACCTATCAAAATCCCATTTAAACCTATCCAACCCCTCCACTTCCACTTCCCTTCCTGTGAGACCATTCCATGCATCAACCCAGGGGCGGATCCAGGAATGAAAAGATGGGGGGGGGGTGGGGGGGGCCGGGGGTTCTCCCCCAGGAAATTTAAAAAAAATGATCGTCAGAAACGGCATTTCGTGCGTTCTTGGAAGTTTCTGCAGTTCCTTGTGTTCTTCCCTGGTTCAGCAGATTCGCACCGCCTGCACCCTCATCGTGGATCGAAGGGGGGGGGGGGGTGCACCCCCTGCACCCCCCCCCCCTGGATCCGCCCCTGCAACCACTCTCCGAATGAAAGACCCCTGTCTTAAAACTGGCCGGTCCCAACACTATCCACTCTCCTGAAAAACTCCACTGCTCCTATCTTGTCCATACCCTTCAATATCTTAACCTTCTCAATCAGATCTCCTCACAATCGCCTCCTGTTCAATATAAAAAGTTGTATCCCCTTCAAATGGTTCTCATAACTTAGTCTACCTCGCCCTGGTATCAATCAAGTTGCTCGACGCTGTACCCTTCTATGGCAACTACATCCTTCCTCAGATAATGATGCAGTGACAAAAACTGCACACAATATTCTAGGTGAGGCCTCACTAAACTCCAAAACAGTGCCAAAACTACCTCCCTCAATCTATTAATTGATCCTCCTACAAATACATCCCAAAACGAAAATTCTGTTGGTTTACCTCAAGCTGCTTGGCACTGTACTGTCTGCTTACCCCCTGTATCAATAACCATCCCCTGATCCTTCTCGTGTATGACACACTCCAAGATTGCACCTTGCTTCATGTAATCCCTATTTTCATTATTCCTACCCATCCCAGCACGTTACGCTTCTTTTTTTACTCCTGCCTCCGAAGGTGGCTGGAGGTTATGTTTTCACCCCTGTCTGTTTGCTTGTCTGCTTGATTGTGAACAGCATATCTCAAAAAGTTGTGGCCTCGACAGACACACAAGTTCAAATGGTAAATACATAAAGAAACATGCAGCGATTAAAAAAAAACATAAATAACTCTGCCGTCTCATGCAGCACAGCGGTAGATCGGCTGATAAGGCCTATTTCTACTCATTGTGACTTCGACATTTTGACCCAATTATGAATTAGTGTTCTCCATATGCTCATAATAAAGGTTTGTTGAAAATCTGTTGACAACAGCTCAAATGGTGAAAAGGCTGTGCACTGGACAGACAGACACACACAGAAACGAATGCAAAACCCGGTCTCCCGCTGCGTGAACGGACGGGCTAACAACAATTTACTGAAATAAACTTGACTAGAAACAATTAAGTTCAAATAGTCTCACAAATAGTTATAGTCTGTCAATATGGCGTTCTGTCTTGGAGGGGGCCACTGCTCTCTTTGTTCTCTTAGCTCAAGCTCCACTAACTCCTATGTGATGACTCCCAAGGATCTAGATTTGGCTATCACACAAAATAGCCAAAGCTTTGCTGCTCGACGAAGTAACCAGAAGTAAGTATATTGGTCTAATTGACCAACGTGACGTTTTTTCGTGGTGACAGGATATACTGGAAACTTATTTGCATCTTTGAATGATGAGGAGGAGGAAATTTTTTAAAATCCCTTTTCCACTTATACAGACTCGATAAGAAAACATCGAGAAAACTTCCACCATGTGATCTAGAGAGACAAAATAATGTCACGAGCTGAAATTCCTCAAGTGTTAATTTGCTGATTTTAAAAGGATCCCTGAACGATCTGGGCTACTACATACCACCTGGCCATTTAACGACAGCGTTCAGTCTATATTTGGTTTTGTCTACTCTTCGTGAGCCATGGCGTGTGTACTGCACCAGACAGGGACACGACATGAAGATTTTCAATGTTTTCGTATGTGTGTATCAAGACTTGGAGAAAAGCTGTATGGGCAAGGATGGACATTTTATTTCAATGACTTGGAGTGGAAGCATAATGGAAAAGATGGGACACAGAGTGAATGTTTGTGAGTCTATAAAGGTTATAAATATGACATGATGTGATATAAATAAATATGATTGGTACACACAATTCTTCCTGTTGAATGAAGGTAATGGAGGAAATAATGAAGAATGAGTTGCTCAGTTGCTGTCTCTTTTTTGTTTATTTTATGTCATTCATGCATATTTGTTATATTCTGTACATTTCGATAAATTGTTTACCATGTACCCACTTTTTAAAACTTTGTTTTACAAGTTCTTTCCTATCTTAGTGTGTGCCATCACAACAGGAACTGATAAAACCGTCTGGATTGCATTCCACTCCTCGGAATTCAGGCAGGGTGCAGACTGAAACCAAAACCATCACATACGAGTCGCCCACCGTAAGTATCGCCAAGCACACATGATATATGTACCTATGTGCAGAATATGTACAGAAAAGATGAACACGTAATATGTCTGCTTGTTTTCTGTACATATAGATGTGGTGCCATGTGCAATGAAAATGCCATGATTAAATAAACGGGCATTTTTGGGGCTGTTTGCCATTGCTTTACTCGTGGCAAACATTTATATCATAAGATCCAGTGTCTGTGTGTCATTTGTGCATCTCCTGTCAAATTACTGATCACACAAAGTTGAAAACGGAACCATATTTAATTACCAAGGACCTGGGCAGTGGAGGATCAAAAAATATATTTTTTAGTTGGACAAAACAATTTTCATTAGTCACATGGATGCCCAGTGGATGTTAAATGTGCCAGCAGCATTGGTTGGTTTGGTGTACGTCTGCCAGCATTCGTTGGTGAACGTTAAAGGGGAACCCAAACGCTCTGAGCACCCCGGTGCTAATCTATCCCTTGATACCTTACAAAATAGATATGACGTGTCTTTTTCCGATTTCCTATTTATGAAGTGGGTAATTTTAAGATTAAAAAGAGAAATCTTCTTCTTCACGATTAGTTGTGACGTCGCACCAGGAAGACGACCGCCACTTCCGCATTGTTTACGGGTTACATCGCAGTACTATTTAACTCAAACTGCAAATAATTTTCGAATTTCTACAAATTTGTCTGGTCGATGCATCCATCCTTGGTGGTTGTAGTAATACAAACCGAGATGGTTTCATGCTACACCAATGTCGAAAGATCCGAGGGATACCAGAATTTAGGCAAGGTTTGTCCAAAGTACCCGAGTGTGGATTGGGCCTTCAAGATGTTCGGTTTTTTGCTTGGAACATTTTACAGAGAAATGTTATGAAACACCAGAGATTGCTAGATCTTGTGGTTATCCACCATGATTGAGAGAGGATATGCCATTTCGCATCTTGTCCATGCTGTATTTCTTCTGGAGTTAAATATAACTGATTTATCAATTAATTCAAAATCCCCACGATTAAGTGGAAGAAACAACCGTCACTTGAAAGTAACACCATCTCCACCGAGCTACCATCATATGGACACGGGCGATTTGAGTGGTGAATCAAACCCCTGTGTTGGTCAAATCAAACCCCTGCCGGTGAGTGATCTCACCTCGTTAGATGTACTGGCTAACATCGCCGCCGCGTTGCCCTAAGTATCTGAAGAGTTCAAAAACCCGAGCTAACAATACCCACGACGACCCCCCCCCCCTCCCCCCTCCTCCCTGCTCCATCCCCACACAATCCTCCGTCAACCTTCACCCTATCTAACAATACCCAAGGCCACCTTCTCCACCATCCCCCATCAACCGTGTACCTGGACGGTGTAAGTGTTCGTTCCACATCGTGTCTATGCCATATTTCCTCTGGAGTTGAATATAACTGATTTATCAATTAATACAAAATCCTTGATAAACCATCAATTTAATGTAAAAACAAAACCTACCAATCTGTTATGACCATTCAACCAGTGTTTTCATCTTCACTATAAACATAACACCACTGTCTTCCTCTTCACTAACTCCACATACGTCTGATTTGCACGCACGCCACAAGGCTCAAAACGATACCGCTCCACAATTCCCCCGTAAGCATTTCTATCACTAATTTTGTCTTCAGCCTCTTCACGATCTCACCGATAAATTTCAACATGCTGAGAACTTTCAGAGTTGCTAATGATGAAGGAATTAGTATCGGAATCCGAGCTCGACATGCACTGTTTCTCGATATAAATCGCCATTTGGATCAAGGTGAGTTCATAATGTAACATCACTGGCGAAATCAAAAATTTACACTTTTCGCCTAGGGCTTTTTTCGACACTTTGAAATTGTCAAAAAAAATTCAAAAACTTTTCCCTTCAAATGAGACCGTGATTTCAAATGATATTAATGATTTAGAATGGTTTTCAGATTTTTATTTTATTTTATTGCATTTGGGTTCCCCTTTGAAGATCCCATGGTGTTAAATATCTCATTTTATTAAGAAGAGCAGGGAAAGCGGGACATCTATCCCTTGATACCTTACACAATAGATATGATGTGTTTTTTCCGATTTATGATTTATAAAGTGGGTAATTTTTTCGATCAAAAGACAAAATCTTCGATTCTAGATTTTGATTTACTTCTAAGGAAGGCGAGTGGTAAAGGGACGAGTTGGGGAATAGAAGAGGGAGTATAGTGGAGGTAAGGATGGGTGCCTCCAGGGTGGGGGAGAGGAGTCGAGTGTGGAGGAAGAGGAGCTGGCAGGGAGAAGGGTGGGGGGGGGGGGGGGGGGGGAGCGAGCGAGCGAGAAAAAAAGAGCAACAAACAAGTGGAAGCGAGTAGTGATCCTGGATTCCAGTGGTTTCACCAGAAGTGGGCTGCTGGTGGACCGTGTGAGCCATGCAGAAACCTGGAGGGGTGGGTGGGGGTGGGTGGGGGTGGGGGTGGGGGGGGGGGGTGAAGCACGGAAAGAGAAGAGGGTGCAAGACCAGAAAGGAGGCGTTAGAAGACAGACCACCGACCTGTCTGCGATTGCGACGTGATCTCTCCAAAGACTCAGCTGGAGTTCTTAATGTTACTGCCTTTAGCTGGATTTGAACTGAAGACATCTGAAACGGTAGTCCAGGTTATATCCATGACGTTTTGTTTTTTCGAAAGCCATAATCCAATCCACTAGGCCTTCACCATATACATGAGTTTTTGTTGTTGCATTTTATCCAGTTGTAATTATTCATGCTTGGGGTAGTTGCTGTAATCAATGAGCATTATCTCTTATGATTTTCTGATTTTCCAAGCAGAATAAACCTGGCCATTTATATATGAATTGTCTCGTCTGTGAACAGACTTTGGCAATCAATGCCTCTGACGTGTGACAAACCAGGGACTAAAACCAAAAATGGACACTTGACAGATTGCAACATCTGCCCATTTAGGAGAGTGGAGAGAATGACCGGGAGCCAGGTGTGCTAATGAGTGCACAGACCATCACCTCTGAGAATGCCAACAGCACCACCACTACACACATCACCAAGGTGCGCCTGCCATTTATTTGCACAGGTGTACCTCTCAGGGATAGTGCTTATCGGTAAATGATTTTTGTTTATCCTCAATAATAATGATTAAAGTCGTGCATTATTTATTACTTTTATCTGGAGCCATCAGGCATCAACTGTTGCTTTTGCTTGCATTATTATTATTATTTTAATTATTTTTTATAGATAAATCTAGGCTCATGGAATAACTAAATGAAAATGACGAGGGCAGCAAGTTCACATACTGATAGACGATGAAATCAAATTGGGAAGATGATGATGTTGCACATGAGTGGCTGAAAGGATGGGAGGGTGGTAAGGATCGGTGAGACTTGAAGAAAGCAAAAAAAGGTTGTCGTCCATGGGCCAGGACCCATATTTTGGATGATTGGTGCCACAAAGAGGTACAAAGCCTAAGGGTACTTTTCAAGTAGCTACATATTTGTGGAGTTAGAAATGGCATGATGGACATTTTCTATCGAGTATTTTCATATTTCTTCATCGTTTTCAGTTTGCATGTTTGAGCAAGTCTGGAGCCACCAAGCTGTGGAAAGCTGTGTTGCTCGGGCATTGATAGTGAGTAAATATCCAAGAGTTTTTGTTGGCCGTGATGTCATCTCGGGTGATGATATTGGAACCTGTCCAGGAAGAGTCTGTTTGGTTGCTTGTCACTTTGTCGCAACAAAGACCAAACCAGATTCTTTGCAAGTCAAATCCACATTCTCGTGGTCTACATGGTCATATCCACAGCAGCAGGTTCAGTAGCAGGTGGTCCCCTTTGGTCTCCAGCATTACATTGTGGCAAGGAATGAATCTGTGGAGCAATAGACCATTTCTTGCTCTTCCGTACCTGCACCGGAACTTTTCTGTTGCTCGGCAATGGCTACCTCTGGCTGCACAATTATTCCATTGACACGATGAGAACTCCCCTCTCATCTTAGAGTCTCTTGTCTGTCAATGTTGCCATGGCAAGGAGTGTAGGGATATGTGGATGGACATTGCTTGGCAGAACTATTACATTTTCTACATCAGAGGCCATTTTCTGTAGACATAAGCTGTGTCGATTACCTCTAGTTTGGAATACGCAATCCCTTGGCCAAGGAAGTTCAAAATTCTGATCAGCTCAACATTTGCTGTCGATGATTTCACAGCCCATGGCAACACGATATGTTTGGCTGTCTTGATCACAACATCCTGTAATGCCATGAATGAGATATTGGGCAAACGACTGCACAAACCTTTGCACATGGGTGGAGGTAGGTCTTTCTGTTACTTCTCCTGATAGGAGTACTTTCAGGAACTTGGTCAACAAAGTGGGAATCTTGACATAATCTGTATTCAGCTTTTCTGGTTGTGCAGGCCAAGTCTGATTCTTGGAAGTCTGATTCTTGGAAGTCTGATTTATCTCGTTTCAGAGATACAATACAGCCTTGCTAAGTACGTTTCTCATCTCTGTGTCGTTTTTCCTGTAGGAGTCAAGCTCTTCCTTTACTCTCAAGTGCTCCTTTGCCAAAGCCTAGGACATGAGACTATCTGGCACAAGAAGGATCCTCCCACGATCATCAAAGAATATACTATGTCAATATTGCCACTAAATTCACTCTGAAGTTTCCGACGTATGTGCTTTTTGGTATGCACGTTAACTTCACTTGCACCAAAATATTATATAAAGAAAATCAACATTCTAGTTAGTTCCACCATTGGTACCACAGGTGGCTCAGGAATTATTGTCCATCTAACCTGGTGTTGTGTCTCTGGTGTTGGGCTAGCGGCTAGGGTGCCGGCTTAGGATCCTAGGATCCTGGGTTCGAATCCCGGTCAATCGCTGAATTAACGCCAGGGGGGTTGACTCAGCCTGTCATCCTTCCGAGGTCGGCAAATTGAGTACCAGTTCACTGGTAATTCCCTGCTTGTCGTTAAAGGCGGCAAAAAGGGTTGGCGTCAGGAAGGGCATCCGGCCGTAAAACATTGCTTCAAAAAGGGGACCGAAAAACAACAACAACCACAGTTCCCGAAAAAGGCCAACCCCCGCTTGCGGGGAAAAAATGACCTCTAAAGGTGTTTTTTTTTTTTTTTTTAATGTGCTTGAATAGCATTTCTTATGCATTTGCCTCCAAAATAAATCGATTCCTCTTCATCACAATCGGCAGAAAACGTTGATGGCGCTTACCCGTTGCCTTGTGTAATTAACGTAGCAAGATCTACGGTAGTGGGCTTCAACTGTGACAAACTCCCATGATGTTAGCGACATAATTTTCTTGTTATTCCGTTCTATTCCCAAAGGCCTGATTTTCTCGTCTGCACGCAACTGACAAGATTTTGTCATCTGCTCGTGCGAACGTGATCCTTTCAGACATGTGCTTTCTGTCGCAAAATATGCATTTTAGGTCATATATCCTGGAATCACTGGCCAGCATCTGTCTTGAGTATTTTCTACGTTCCAAATCCAGGTCGCATACAAAGGGATCTCTTTTCCTTTTGATTGAAGACTTTCCAGTGTCTTCTTGTGTGTGACCGATGCTCGGCATGCTCTGTGATAACAGGTGTCAGCTATTTTATGTTGGTCAGTTGTACATTGTAATATCGGTTCAAACTGATGTACCTGTACCATACTGATGCACTAGCTGCCTCCAGAAGTGCTTGCCAAGATGTCACATTCTTGGGTTTTGTTAGTTCTGCAGACAGAGCCTTGTTTTCACATATTATACATGACTGCATGACTGCATGTCATTTGTCGCTTGGATCGCCTTGCACCTTTAAAACATAGCAGCATGAATCAATAATTGTATTGCTAAAAGTTGTTCTTTATGACTTGTAGGCGCTAATTGTGCCAAAATAGGGAATAAGGATAAAACCATTAATTGTGGTCGCTATTTTGAATTTACCTGTCATACATTTAGTGGAAATTAGGTTGAACAAGCTGAATATACATCTAAGCTGAAAGTGTAATATATGTACAAAATAATAAATCCTGGAGCTAACAAAATGCCCTGAAATGTAACACTAATAATGATTCAGATGCCCCCCTTCCCCCAATATCTGTTATATATCATGTTTCCATTTCCAGACGCTTTACAAAAATCGATATGCAGTTGGACTAAACATAAGGCCAAAGTAATAAGCAGGTATGTTTGAAAGTTTAACGTCATTACATTCCTTTGTTTTGAAACCATAGAGTAAAGTTAAGAAAAACATTTGGAAAAGTCGATAAGGTTGATATAGGTAGGCTGATATAGGGGCAACCTTCAACATGCCATATCCAGGTAAATCTACCACATGGAGAAATCCATCGTGCAATTTTGTTTGTTTGGGGGATAAAAAAGCATTGGTAACTGTCTTGCTTTGTACTTCAAAGTAGTACCAACCTGTCTGGCCCATGGATTAGGGGGGTATGAAAAAGTACGAGGGAACGTTGGGCAGCACTCTTGAACGAATGGAGCGAGGTTCACGAGAAAAAAGACATAGGGAGTCGGTTCCACTGACGAAAGAATAAAGGGATGGTATTGTGGTGGTGAGCGTTAAGCTTTGAATTGGGGACTGTAACCAAGTGTGGGATTCTGGAAAAATGCCTTCCACCCATGAGCAGTCTAGTGGAGTATGGAGGGACGAGAGGGCAGGAGTGAGGCCAGAATTGTGGAATAAATAAATAAATAGAAAAGAGAGTTCACAAACCTACGTTAGGATTAGGCCTCCTGACAAGATATACCAATAACACAGAGAGCTTTGCACTTTATGGCATCCAGGGGTGCAAAAGAGGGAGAGGGGAGGGGAGAAAGAGAAGAGGGGTTTGGGAAGGTGGGTGAGGGAGAGAGGAGTGCATTTCTCTCCAGCACATTATGCTGCCATGTCCAGGCGTGCTTCCTCTCCAACTGTGTTCTCTAGTTGCGGTGCCTTCCTGAGCTGCTGTGTTCTCCAGCTGTGGTGTTCTTTAGCCAGCTGCATGCTCTGCCATGATATAACAGGCCTGGCAGCATATCCCTGAAGCAGCACCCGGGTATTGTGGGTGTGTATGTTTGGTGCCTAGGGGAAAATGGTTCCATTTATTATTGTAATATCATGATTTGTTTTATGTCATGTACATTGTATAATAACTTTATGATTTATTTGATGAGGAAAAGCGTGCACCTCCTGTCTGCCACCATTTTGTGACAAGCAATAGGGTTCATTTGAAGTCCCTAGAGGGTTAAAATTCTCATACGGTTGTTTGATAAACAGCATGGGCCCCATGCGCAGCCCCAACGGTTTACAGGCCTGTGGAAACCACTCACCATGATATATGAAGAAAAACTTCAGTTTGGCAAACTTTAGACAATGGCCAATCATGAGCCGGTAACTGTTGGGAGTGGTTGCGTTCTATGTGGTTGTGGACAAACGTGGACACACACGGACGCACTCACGCGCGCGCGAAAAGAGTTGAAAATCACAAGAAATGAAAAATTTTAATTACACAACTCGGCAGAACCAGAAAAGTGTCCCTTGTCTGTCTTGCTCATCTATATGTGTTCAGTTACCAATCACCTTGCTATCGCTTCCCAAGCCAGCTGTTCCTTAGCAACGGTTTCGTTGGAGTGCTTGCTTGAGTGCTAAAATCACTTGGTGAGCACTCTACAATAAACATTTTGTTCTTCCACAGGCCTTGTCTGTGTACACAAAAACAAATAAACAAATAAAAACTTGGTAACTGAACACACCAATGAAAGTGCTGTGGTGTGTTCATTCTCAATCAGCTATTCGTTGTCCAAGTGTATGCTTTATAACTCGATGTAACATTGAATGGAGTCCATGCATTAATGCATTTTCATGTATTGGTGTTTTTTTGTTGGTGGGCCTAAATATTTTCTGTGCCCAGGGCCCCAAAAAAATCTTAATCCGCCTCTGCTGGTCGATGTCTCAGCCATACTTTGAGCTAAGAAGCTGAAATTTGGACACAATAGTGAACAAGTGCTTTTGCTTAAATGCTATTTTCGTACACCGTTCCTTTCCTATGCCATCTCAAGGCGCTGCATGACGTCATCACCGGGCACTGAAGGGGCCCCAGAAATGACGCATGCTGAAAGGGAGTACTCAGTTTTCACTCCGGTTTCTTTCTTTCTTGTTTGTTTGTTTGTTTGTCCGGGCGATATCTCAGCCATCCTTTGAGCTAGAAAGCTGAAATTTCGGCACAATAGTGAGTGAGCCCATGCTTTGGAAAAATTGTATTTTTAAAATTTTTTTGATTTATCAATTAATTGATTCATTACTTAATTATTATTGATTTATGAAGTACTTATTTATTTTCTCTCTCATCTACTTAATTAATTAATTTTAAAAAAGTTACAGATTCGGATGAAACAGTGATGGTTTAGGTATGTCATTAGCCAAATGATTAAAAATTAATTATTTTACGATTGTTATTTATTTATTTTCATTATTAATGACATTTATTTTCTTTCTCATCTGGGCAATATCTCAGGCACCTTTTGAGCTCGGAAGCTAATATTTGGACACCACAGTGACCAAGTGATTTGGCTATAAAGGGTATTTCTGGTTTATTTATTAATCAATTCATTGATTAATTGTTTATTAACTAATCAATTAATCGATTAGTTATTTAAAAAATTTGATTAATGAATTATTTAATAAATTTTCAAAAAGTTGCAGATTCGGATGAAACACTGGTGCTTTAGGTATGCTATTAGCCAATTGATTAATAAATTAATTGTTTTATGATTATTATTTATTTATTTATTTTAATTGCGCAATTAATCAATTATTGTTCACCTCTCCATCCCAATTTCATCTCCATGTGCTGCATGGCGGCATCACTGGGCGCCTAAGGCTCCCCAGAAATGTTTCACGCTCGAGAATGTTATTTATTTATTTGGCATTGGGGCGGTATACTTTGAATGTATCTCTACCTGTTTATTTTTTGATTAATCAATTAATGTCACAATTAATATCGATTTATTAAGTACTTATTTATTTTCTTTCTCATCTGGGCAATATCTCGGGCACCTTTTGAGCTCGTAAGCTAATATTTGTACATGACAGTGGCCAAGTGATTTGGCTATAAAGGGTATTTTTGATTTATTGATTAATGAATCGATAATTTTTTTTATTTTTTGGATTAATTACTTAATTTTTCAAAAAGTTGCAGATCTGGATGAAACGGTGGTGGTTTAGATATGCTATTGGCCAACTGATTAAGAAATTGATTATTTTACGATTGTCATTTATTTATTTTAATTGCGCAATTAATCACTCAAATATTGTATACCTCTCCCTCCCAATTTCACCTCCATGTGCTGCATGCCGACATCGCCGAGCGCTTAAGGCGCCTCGGTAATGTCGCGCGCGCTCTGGAAGATATGTTATTTATTTACTTCGGATGCGGGCGTTGTACTTTGGAAGTAGCTTTACCTGTCTAAATTTTATTTTTAGGCCATATTTAATCTGGCTAAGAACCGTCAGAGCACACAGAGCTGAACAAGCTGACTGGTTGGTTCCTTCGTTTTGATGCATACATTTTTGATACATCAGAGGTCAAACCAACACTTCCCTAAATCGCAGATGAGGTATTTCAGCAAAAGCCTAATTTTTCTGCTGTTGCTTGAATTTATCCAAAAGCCAAAGGTCCATCCATAGTGCAGAAGGTGAAGTAAGAGGGTAAGGGTAATTTGACAAATTAATTAATGAATTAATTAATGAAATGTTGGACATCTGAGGGATGAGGAATGAATGAATGAAGGGATTTCAGTCACTTTTGCATCTGTGATTCAAATTTGCTATTGTTCTCTCTTTTGGGTCGCTCGCAATAATATAGCTGCATTTTTTTTTTTTGTATACAAGATCGAGGCTCGTGTGAGAGCTAACATTAATCACAAAAAAAAAAACGGTCACATAAAGCAAATAATAAAGGGAGCGGGAGACAAGATGGGGAGAGAGAGGGAATCACACAAGTACAACAGTAGAGGCCAGGGACATCGGGAGATCTGTGGGAGGGAGAGGACTTGGGGGGGGGGGAGGCGTGGGAAGGGGGGAGGGGGGTGGGAGAGGTATAAAACACATGGACACTGCTAGGACTTCCAGGAAAGAAGTTGGTATTTCAAAAAAAAAAGGATCTGGGGTGAATTAATGGGGGTAGAAAAGATCAAGGTTTTGGATGGGGGAAGATAAGAGATGGTGGTGAACAGCTGTTTTAAAGACCTAGAGGGAGGTGTGGGATTGAAGAGAGTGTGGGAGTTTGTTCCAGTGGCAGGAGAAAAGAGGAATGAAAGAGTGAAGGTGATCAGAGTCTTGATTTTGACAATTTCACCAGAAGAGGGTTGCTGGCAGATCTTGTGCGACCTGTAGGAATATTTGGGGGACAGAGCACCCATAGAGCTGGGGGAGCTAGGCCAGATAGGAGTCGCTAGAAGACAGAAAGACCACCTACCTTCCTGCGGTGAGTGAGTGAAAGACCCTAAAAATCAGCTTCATCGCGGGAGATTCCAATTATTCTGAAAGCTTTGGTTTCAACAGCGTGAAGCCGAGCAAGGTGTGAGGCAGGAGCACGAGCACCGAGGGGAGAGCAGTATTCCATTGAGCTGCGGATGAAAGCCTTGTATGTGGTGAGGAACTCAGGTGTGCCAAGGAAGGACTTCGCACAACGGATGATGCCCAGTTGGTGACTGGCTTTGGAGGCCAGCTTGGAAATGTGGTTTTCCCAGGAAAGATCATGGCAGATAGTGAGACCCAAAAGTTTGAGTGACAGAACTTCTTGGAGGGGATTGTTGAGAAAGTAGATGGGAGGGTTTCAGGATTGAAAGACATGTTCCACTTGTTTGACCAGTCTGCTATTTTGTCCAGGTCTGCAGAGAGTGAGGAGGCTGCAGACTGCCGATCTGAGGGATGAGGAATGGAGCAGCAGAAAGAGGAGTCATCAGCAAAGAGATCCAGAGGATTTTCCAGAGAGTTGGAGAGATCATTGATGAAGACCAGAAAAAGCACAGGGCCCAGAACACTGCCTTGGGGATCTCCAGCATGAACAGGAAGGGGAGATGAGAGAAATCCATTCAGGGCCACACTTTGACTACGACCAGAGAGGAAGTCCGCAAGCCATGAGTGGAGATTTCCATGAATACCATAGGAGGAGAGTTTGGTGAGCAGAGCTGGGTGCCAGACCGTATCGAAGGCATGTGATATGTCAATGGAGACAGCTCTGATATCCTGTTTGGCATTTAGGACCTCCATCCATGGTTGAGACAGCAGAAGCAGCATGTGCAGAGTAGAGTGACATTGTCTGAAACCAAATTGATGATCAGAGATCAAGCCATTCGAGAAGAGGAAAGATTTGATATCCGAAGCAATGATGGATTCCATGACTTTGCTGATAATTGGAATCAGGCTGATTGGTCTGTAGTTGCAAGGATCTGTTTTTGCACCTTTTTGTGGAAAGCGGCAATGTTGACTTATTTCCAAGCTGATGGCAGATGACCTTCAGCAAAAGAGAAGGTGAAGAGAACAGAGAGAGGGTGTGAAAGAGCGACAGAGCAGGATTTTAGGACCCGTTGGCTGATGCCGTCTGGTCCAGGTGCAGAATCAGAGTCGAGGTTTGACAGAAACTTCAACACCTTATCAGGAGAGAAGGACACAAAGTCCAGGAGCAGCTGGGTTCGACTGGGTAAGGTGGGTACAGAGAGATGGATTTGGGACACAAGATTTTGAGGCAAACACAGAGTTGAGGCATTCGGCTTTGTCACGTGCAGTGTCAACTGTGTAGCCATTTGAGGTGAGGGAGGGGATGGGGGGTGGGGGAGGACAATCACCAGAAACAGATTTGACCAGACGCCACCAGGATTTGGAGGAAGGAGACAGGTTTGAGAGTTCAGTCTTGAGAGTGGAGAGATAGTGCTTCCTGGCACTCCTGAGGGTAGACACACACTTGTTCCGAGCTTGGTGGAAGGATCTGAGATTGCCTTCAATTGAATTTGCCTTACAAGAGGCAAAGGCAAGTTGTTTCAGGGCAACTGCCTCACCACAAGATTCAGTGTACCATGGAGAGGAGGAAGGGTATGACAAGTGAAGACGAGATGGGATAAATCTGTGCATGAGAGAGAGCAATTTACTTTGGAAGAATTCCCTGGAAGAGTTGATGTCAGAGGCAGTAGAGATAGGAGCCCAGTCCAGATGATTGATGGCTGCTTGAAGACCATGCCAGTCAGCATGAGTGAAATGTCAGACTCGTCGACGCTGAGGAGGCTCTTAAAGGGAGTTTGGGGTGGGGGGGGGGGGGGGAGAGAGGGGGGGAGTGAGAATTGCATCTTTTTGAATATAAGAAGGTAATGCTTTATTTTCTGAAGGAAATGGATGGGATATTGAATGATAAAACTCAGTGTTTTATGAAGTCTCTAAATTTGCTGCTCCATGCTTTGTAATATGAGAGACCATGTACACACAGAATCACCACGAACTTCATACGAACAGCTCCCCATCCCAAATTGTGGAAATAGGTTCGTCTAATACCCATTGCTAGGTTTTGTTGTAAAACAAATTATAAATGCTCGCAAATTGTTGTAAAAGGATTTTTTTTCGTGGTTTGCCAGAATCGAGGTAAGCCAAAGTCGATGGGCATTCAGGTTCCTGTTTGTTCAACTTGAAGTTTTTCGAAGTTTGCATTCACTTCCGGTAAACAAACTTTTCAATTGTTCCAGTGAGTCTTTGAAACGTTTTCATGCAACTGTTGCCTAATACGTGACCAATATGATCTTGCCATGTGCTTTTCACCATTTTTATCAATCTTATCTGCAGATACTTCTTAGTTCTACACCATTTACGTACGTCACATAAGCACATATTTGTATCTGCTCTGTACGTCGATATCAATTTGAGTTCCTTGCATACATAAGGCGCTCCGTGTTTTGTCCTCCCTGCAGACAGTAAAAGGGGACTACTCGGAAACACGAATAGAGAAGAGGATTGTCATTGCCGGAGAATCGGTCGATCACAATCAGGTGTGATTGAAAGCTTGTCCCCTTGTGTTCTTGTTTGCCCTGGGTAAAGTTCTTAGTTTATCTGGGTGATTGTATATTGCAAAATCTCTTTTAAAATTCTTTAAGATGCATTTTGAAAATACAATTGTCAAAAAAAACCTATTCATATTTCTAATCGTATCAAAATATTTCTTTACTATTTTTTTCTTTGTGAGTGTGGCTTGCTGTATTTTGTCGTCTTGTTTTTGGTTATCTATTCCGTGCTGTTTCCACGATGTTCCACGCAGGTTTTGGCCGAAGCAATTCGAGAAGCCAAAGAGCAGCATCCCGACATGGACGTCACACGTGTTGTCGTGCACAAAGAAACCGAATTGGTAGATGCGGATGATGAAGATTAATTACAGGTACTCGGTCAATCCCCACCTTTTTCTCAAAATAGCATTGTTGTGAGTGGATTTCATCCCGGGTCCTTTGTGCCTTTGTTTGTTTTTCAACCTGCCGTTTTTGTGTGTGTGCTTTTGTGTGTCAGTTTGCAGCAGCCAGAAAAATCCTGAACACAAGTTTTCTCGATCAAAAACTATGATGCCACATTGCCACGAGGTTTGTATTTCCAAAAATTGAGGTCAGATGGCTGTTCTTGTATTTGACCATCAAATGGCAATGCTTTCGATGAGCGATATTATGACGCATCAGTGACGTGTAAGTAAATGAGAAACGAAGCACTTTTTAAATCACATAACAGCACTTGATGAGACTTGGGCTGGTTGTGGATGGGGCTGTACATTGATATGTCAGAGACTTTAACCAGGACAGCTTGACGCAATGTTGTGAACAATTATATAAGAACTTTTATGATTGGACCGTATGATTGCCGGTCATCAGCTGGATTGCCTAAATCGCATGTCTTCCTCTAGACTTTTTTTTTTGGATACAAGATTGGGACTTAAAGCTAAAAGGCGAAATGGTATATAGCCTCATTGTATCTGCTTACACGGCTATGATAAGGCATTGTCAACATTTTAGCCTTTCCCGTTAGTCTGTTAACCTAACGTACCTCTAAAGACTTTGTTGCACATCTTTACTACGAGCAGGACATTTAAATTTTAAACTTTGATACTATGAAAAAAGAGAAAATCCCACAAATCTTCAACGTTGTATTGCATGATCAAATATGATTTGTCCGTAGATCATGTGTACACTGGCTTTGAAATGTCTCGGTTGAGCTTGTACCACCCTTGAAGTTGTGCTGTTACAAATCGTAACGACGCACATGCTTCCTTAACAGGATTATCTAAATCTATACAATATGTCGTTCGGTGTATTAATACGTGCTTCCCTCATATTGAATGAGCAACATTGAAGGTGTTTCTTCATTTTGGTATGGCTACTTGTCTTAAACGCTGTAGATTATTTTAGCCGATTTGTATACAAACGGCACACAAAAGCCACTTCTACTACTTATTTCTTCCACAATACGCTCTAAGCAACTGCAATGAGACATTTTGATTGGATGCAGTAAAATCGGCGAACATGTAATAACACCAAATTAGCATGCGACTGTGGCAAGAACACATTTTTCTGTCTTCTTTCTACCAGCTCTGTATCACATGTACAGATAGTTGTTTGCTTTGCGGCAGACGTGATGTGCGCCATGATACTCCAATGCACAATAGCCAACTTACACAATTTATGTTGAATTGGTGAGCAAAAAAAAAAAAGGAACACTAGCTTTGGAATGGTTTGGTTTGCCTTTGACCTTTAAGTTGCACTTTGGATATTTAAACTGTAACATTTTGCTCGATTTGAAAAACAAGTGCCAAGAGTCAAACTCTATTTTGATATATCTTTGGTTGTATTTGCTGTATTAGTATTTTTGTTCCTTTGTGATTATTCTTCCTGAAAGCAGAGCAGACAGATTTCAGAAGTTTAAAAATCTCCCTCCAACCCACCGCTGCCTTGTGGAACGTCGCAGATGCTTGATTTGAGGAGGATTAGTAAGGATTAGTAAGTTGGATTAATGGAGGATAAATGAAGTATGTATGCATCCATTGATACCTGCTCGACTGATAAAGCTTTGATTACTGTATTTTTAACGGGTACCCATGAAACATTTTTGAAAGTTTACAAAATGCTTGTAATTGGAAGTTTTGGTTGAGTGACTCGCTCACTATATGCTGTATGTGTATAAAATATAACTCCTAATTTGCCTTCGAGATGACATTGAAGAATGTTAGAATAGCCATTTAGGGACCTTACTAATTTCTCTGAACAGGTGCTTTGCCTTGAACGTCCCTATCCCGGTGAGGGCATTAAATTGTGCTGCATGAAACTTCCTGTCATGTTTTTGCACATAAAGATGATTTTATTAACCAAATAGGTCAACGCGATGCGTCCAGGTGCACCTTCTCCAGAAAATAATGATTGGACTGCATCATTTGTCTTTTTCTATTATTTTTAGTTTCAGGTTTGTGGATGTCTTCACAAACTAGTCTGAAGATCTGTTTCACAGTCATTATCAATGAAATGTTTTGAATGCAAAATAACATTCCTATAGGTTATGTTAACACTATGGGTTATCTTCCTTTCTGATTTGGCAGTTTTATTTTACTTTTTTTTGATGCTTTTCCCAGTGTTTTGGTAAATGTTTAATAATGGGTTAAAAACGCTGGAAAGCAAAGTTGAAATGAGATCATTTGAAGTGTCAGTTTTAAGAATTTGTTTTTTTAAAGTTTTCTCGCTTTTTATTTTCCTCCTGATTTCCATCTTAATTTCATTTAATTTCTTGTCTTATCCTTTTTGCTTTACCTTGATCTTATTTTGTGTTTTTGCTTTCTGGAGTTGAATGTTACTTGCATGAAGATGATTTAAATTGTAAATGTATAACTCTTCATTTCGGTGCAATCTAATGTATGTTAACGTGGAGGGGAGGAGCGGGGGTTGGGCGGGGATTCTTGGAAAATAATAAACAATCATTATTTTCATTTTAATACTCTTGTTTGAATGATTTGGTTTGACATAACTCATCAGATATCATATAACATAACCGGATATGTCAATGGATAAGGCAGTTTGCATACAATCTCTTTAACTGCTGTTAAGTTTGTTTATTTTTGATGGTGTCCCCCTCGCACAAGGTGATGATCATCAAAAGTTTATTCAAGTCGATGATTTTTTGATTGGCAAGTCAGGAGTGGGGAAGGTGTGCTGGAGGGATTGTGACTGTATCTAAATTAGCCCCACCCTTCACTCTCTCACAGTCTGTTGTCAAAAGAAGTTCAGCTTGAAAAGATATTTGTCACTATAATTGTTTATTAACAGGAGTTTAATGACAAGATACTACCTTTGCAAATAGCTGCCAGTTTTAGTCTACATTTAAAGCGAGGTCTTGTGTTCATCACATGCATGTGGAGATGGAAGGATTATATGGAGAATTAAAAATATGAAAGGGAGAGATCCCTAAAGGCATTACCATGGACCATCGCTCAAAGGGGATATTGTAAAATGGTCGCATGGATTTCACATTAACACCTGTCCTGAACGCCTGGATAATGCTATTTCTTAATTGAGGTCTTTTTAAAATTTGAATATAAATGTTTTCTTAAAATAAACATTGTATAAAGGTTAACTCATGGTCAAACTTCTATAATCAATTTTCATCTGAAAAATAATTAATCAATTTTAATCCGGTTGACCCGAGCTTTGATTAAGATCTTCAATTTGAATCTTAATGATATGGACAATTTGATTTATCCATGGCAACTTTTTTAGGGGGGAGGATTGGATTTTGCAAGTATCGTGCGTGCTCTGCGTGACGTCTTTCTTGTTTGTTACTTGCAAAATCGAAGGTTTTTCAAGTATATTGGTTGACCTTGTGTTATTCTGTCTGTCTGTCTATCTGTCAATCGCATATAGGTCACAATTTTAAACCGATCTTCATGAACCTTCACCAAATGGTAGAGTTGGTCATATGGAAGAAGCCTATCTATTTTGAGGTCAAAGGTCATCTTGAGGTCAAATTTCTAAAATTGTCCTTTTTCATCCGATTGACTTGAAAGTTTAACAACATCTGCATATTGAGTCACTAAATTGGGAAACCAACTATTTTTGAGGTCAAAAGGTCAAAGGTCAACTCAAGGTCAAACGTCTAAAATTATCAATTTTCATCTGATTAACCTGAAGGTTGAAGAAAATTGCATAGTGCATCACTGAATTGGGAAACCAACTATTTTGAGGATGGGTCAAAGGTAAACTTGAGGTCAAACTTCTAATATCAATTTTCATCTGAAAAATCCTCAATTTTAATCAGATTGACCCGAGCTTCAATTAAGATCAATTATAATCTTGATGAAATTGACAATTTGATGTATCCATGGCAACTTTTTTTTTATTTTGGGGAGCACCCAAGGGGGCCAAACCAGTTTTTTTATGGAAAAACACATGGCGTGCTGTAAAAGATTGGCTGCCAAAAATCATATATATGATTGAAAATCATATATAATCATATCAATAATCATAATCAATCATATATAATCATATATATGAAAATCATAATCATATATATGAATAATCACATTAAAGAATTGTTCCAAATGCTCAATCCAGAATTTAATTGTTTTCTTTGTGAACGTAACATTAGAAGACACATTTCTGTGGTGCTGTTAGTTATCACTTTCTGATTTACTGCTGCTGTCAAAGATGGCAGTGTAGTGGGCAAGGCTGAACCTCTTTATCAATCCCTGACAGCGACAGCCGATATAACAGGCAATGTTCTCTTCCCACATGAGCAGTTTGTGTTGCATCCCTTGGTGTAGCCACAGGAGATCATCTGCTGTGGCCAGGTCGGGTCGGGTGGTGGATTGCACTGGTACCAGCTTTCCATCATCCACGGCCCACCCATAGTCCTCACATGATTCGACACTCAGCTAGCAAATGTGAGCACTCTTGTCGATTGCAGTCGCCAACGCCGCACGTTTGAGATGTTGTTGGAATACGTTCTCTGTGGGTGGTAGCAGCTTCAGCAGAGTTGACTTGTTGTTTAGGAACTTGTGAAATCGGAGCTTTCCAAGGTCTGAGCCCTCGAAGTTATCACCCTTGTTGGTATATACAGCGACCTCAAGCTCCTTTGCCTGGTTGATTACATCTGCTGTGATCCGAGCGCGACCTTGATCTTCGTCTGCAAAGTCTTCCAATGCCGAGATGTCGGTTGTCTTGCTTCTGTATGAAGGCAGAGTAATTATTTGTACTTCTTCTTTGCCCCAAAATATGCCTTGATATTGAGATGTAAATGGTTCAGGGAGTAATAATTTATTACTCCCGCCAGGGAGTAATGCATTCGATCGTGTCCGTGTGTGTGTGTGTGTGTGTTCATGTGTTTGTGAACAAGATATCTGGAAAAGTTCTGAACGGATTTGGATGAAAGTTGGTGGGATGATTGCCCTCGGGATAAGGAAGAATTGATTAGTTTTTGGTGAAGCTGAGGATATTATTCTGGATCCAAGAAAAAATTTTGGGAATTGTTTTGCGATTTTTTTTTTCTGTTTTCCTTTAAAAACCATTTTCTCTGCAATAATTGGAGCGATTGAGAGCAAATTTTCACCATAGGAGGGACTCGGTCTGTAGAATATTTTTATGGTAATTATGACGTCACAGGTCACGTGGTTCGGCCGCCATATTGTTTTGAGTGAAAAACACTAAAATCCAATTTTCTTCAAAATGCCTGAACAGATCGAGGCCAAACTTTGCAGGCAGAATCGCATACCCATGACGAACAAAAAAGTCAGCGAGCATGACGTCATGCATCACATGGTTTCAGAGTTATGACGTTTTTAAGCACAAACATTTAAAACCTGGCTCCTCCCTCATTTGTGATCCAATCGAGGGGAAACTTCACAGATCTGTTCAGCATATCAGTCTACTAAAATGTCCTTTTGGAATTTGTGATAGGTTACGTGGTTTGGCAGACATCGTTAATTAAACGCAAATAATAAAAACATTTATATCTCTTGAACCACTTCATTGATCGCCGTGAAACTTCATACTGTAGTAGAAGTCATGAAGTGTAACAAGTGTGCAAACTTTGAAGATCATTGGATGTACGGTCTGGAAGCTAGAAGTTGTTATTGCGTGAAGAAGAAGAGTCTTCGACTGTGGATGATTAAATTATTTATCAAGTGTACAGACTTGCAGGCATCGTTTGACACAATCTCCTGGGTTAATTTGAACCTCAAATAAAATTATAATTCCAGATTTGTCAATGGCTGAGGTATATTAACAAACGAATAAAACAGATTTGGCAAAATTCCAACTTTTTTTTAAAAGATCGCATATTCACCCAGGGTTGTGGTGGGCTGAAGAAGAAGAAACCTCGCATGGGCTTCCCAGACCAAATAAATAATTCTGGTTATAGCTCTGCGATTTTCAGGTTTATTACCCCCGCCAGGGAGTAATGCATTCAATCGTGTGTGTGTGTGTGTGTGTGTTCATATGTTCGTGTGTTTGTGAACAAGATACTGTATCTGGAAAAGTTCTGAACGGATTTGGATGAAAGTTGGTGGGATGATTGCCCTTGGGATAAGGAAGAATTGATTAGTTTTTGGTGAAGCTCAGGATATTATTCCGGATCCAGGAATTTTTTTGGGGAAAGATTTTTTCTGTTTTACTGCATTAAAAGCTTTTATTCTTATTCTTAAATGATGTTTTTCTCCTCCAATTCCGAGATATATCAAAATAAATTATCTGACAGTTAGGGCTTACTTTCTTTTTCATTTATTGTTTTGGGAAGAGGGGATGTTAAACAAAACGTATTATTCCAACTAAACCCACGGCGGGAGTATGCGCTCTCCTGAGTGGCGTTCTAGTTCATGATATTGTTGCGGATATGGGATTTGGCCTCCATCCATATCCGCTTGTAAATATTCCCCTATTTCCCCAATACTCCCCAACTATCCCCAATCCCCCATTCCCTAGTCCCATTGTCTGTAAACAACACTCTGTAGAACCGACCTTCCCCTTTTTCCCCCATTAAATGTCGTGCCCAGGTTCACCGCATCTCACGTAGACAACTATAGGACATCTTGCTAGTTATTCTTAGTCTATGTCAGTTAAGGACTCGTTTCCATTAATTCTGACTCTTCGTTGCACCAGAATGTGATTGTATGGCACCAGTAGTGAGTTTAGGACCTCCCCATACCTCCTCCCATCTTCCTCATGAAACTACAACAACAACAACAACTACAACAACAGCGCGCGGGGAGTGGGCGTCCTCACTCCGGCTTGGTTAGCCGCCATTGCCCATGTGCTCGACGGGGTTACCAAATAGGGGCTCCCTGTCAGCTCCTCGTCAAGGACGGAGCCCGGTAACCCCCGCACCCAATGGAAGCGGCGGACCGGCCCCAGGGGGGCGGAGCTAACGAGCCGAGGGCGTGTCACTCCCCGCTGGATATACGCAGCCACTTACCGGACGTGACGGCAGATGCGCCCCCAGTTTGAAGAGAACCAGACGCCACCTCCAGCGCGACGATACCTCCCCGCATATCTGGACTGGACCGTGTGGATTCTGTCCCTGAGCCAAGGTGCACCTTGTGCTGTCCATCGACTACCTGCCCTTCCTTGCCATCAATCCCTGTGTGAGTCAGTCTTGTCCCGTTTATCTGTGGTCTGTCGGGAATAAGATAAGTGTGTTTAAGTGCCCACCTTCCTATGCTGTCCCTCTTGTCCTTGTAATCTAAACGTTCTGCATACCAATATTATAACCTCCTCCGGAGGTCTTGAGAACTGTACCCCGGGTGTCGTGTCATTTAACCCAGCCGTTGTGTCCTTTCCTTAATTGATTTAGCATAGCGCGATTTGGCCAACGTTCGAGTGGAATCGGGTAAACTGTGCAGACGCGGTCATACCAAACCGCTCGGTAAACTAACATCCAAAACCGCGTCTGTAACATTTGGTATCGGGAAGTGGGATTCGATCCGGAGCGCGTTTCACGCGCTCGAAATTATAACAGCGAAATTTAATTGTGTTTTACAAAAAAAACAAAAAAACCCGAATTTTGAAAGTCGCGCTATGGCAGACCAAGACGGCTGGGTTCCGGTAGAGGAGAGGGAGGCAGGGTCGATCCAGGACCAAAATGAGGGACAAGAGGAGAGCGAAGCAGTGAGGGTAGCAGATTCGCAAAATAGCGTCGTCGCGCACGAGGTTGCGGGCGCGCAAAATGGCGCCTCGAACATAGCCACGACGACCGCGCCCGCGACCGTAGTGGCGCCGCTGGTAGATTTGAACCTTTTTTTTATGCAAATGACGGCCCTTATGGAAAAGAATAGTGAGCAATTGGGAGACCAAATTAGAGGTTTGAAAAGCAGTATGGGACAAATGGGGAACCGGATGGATGCTCAGGGTGAGCGATTGGAGGGCCAAATGGGGGCCCAGATCGGAGGGTTAGGGAGTAGAATAGAGGGATTAGACAATAGATTAGGGGAAATACAGGAGGGGTTAATGGGGGTAGAAAACAGAATGGCCGCTCAAGAGAATCAAATGGAAGGGATGCAAAAGGGGTTAGAGGGGTTAGAAAACAGTATGGAAGGCAAATTGAGGGACATGAGGGACCAAGCGGAAAGGGAAGTTAAACAAATGGGGCAGCAGATAGAGGGGGTCAGAATGGGGGTAGAAACCAAACTGGATGCTCACAGGGAGGAAATGGAGCAGATGAGGGTGGCATCTGGGCAGGAGATGCAAGTGATGGGAGAGGAGATCAGAAGAGGGGTGAGTGAGGAGGTCGGAGGAGTGCGCGAGGAGGTGAGGCACTGTAAGGAGCGCATGGAGAAGGAGGTGAGAAAGGGGACTGTAAAATTGCAAGGGGGTATAGAGGAGTTGACGCTGGGAGTAGAACAACTGACAGTGGGACAAAAGGAGTTGGGGGACCAGGTAAAGAAGAACACAGCGGTAATAGAGGGTTTAAAATCGACACAGAAGGAGATGAAAAAGGACGTAGGGGTAATTAAAAAAGAGTGTCAGACGGTACATGAGGACTTGACGAGGAAAATGAACAAGGTGGTAGAGGTGATGGAGGTTAAAGAGCGGGAGGTGCGGGAGCACATAGAAAAAAATTAAGTGGAGTTAGAGGAAGAACTTAAAGGGGCGCACGAGGAGATGAAGGAGGTGAAGCAGAAATTAGAAGAAGTGGAAGAAGGGGTGAGCGAAATTAAGAAGCGACAGAGAGAGGATAAGAAAGAGATAAAGGAGGAGGTAAAAGAATTGGTCCAAAGTCTGTGTTCGGATCGTGATGATGTGCTCATTAACCGGATGAGGGATTCGCAGGTGATGGAGGAGAAGCGAAGAGAAAGAGGACCCGGTGTAAGTGGTGACCAATATGGTCGTGCGTATGATGCGCCAGGTGATTTAATAAGCTTGGGGGTCGAGATAGACCCGGATGTTCGTGAGAGGCCAAGAGTGAGGTGTATGGCTGGTCCGGAGGGTATGGAACGAGAGGTGCGAGGTGTGGGTGAGCAAGGTTGTGGTGGTATGGAATGGGTAGCGGGTTGCGGAAGTGTGACCCATGCATCGACACCAACAGGGGTAGTTTTTAGAGGGACAGGGGAGGCACGAGAGCCCCTTGGGGGTAATGTACTGTGGGGGCCCGGCCGGTTCGGCCCCGCGCTGACCCCGCAAGGGGCGACGCACGGGGTCCGGCAGGCGGGCAGCGACTCACATACGAGGTGGTCCCACAAGGTCCCACTCGCGCCGTATGACGGTGGGTAAGGGTGGCATCCCTGCCACCCTTCCCATGGTGGGGCAAATGCGCAATAGCTTATGGGGTATATGGCAGTGAAAACTAGCCCGGGTGGGTAAGGTTATATTGTTAGGGATCTAGAAGAGATGACATTAGGTGACGTTAAGGTTAGTTAGTGACTGATACCTGTAGTGGGGACGCAGGTAGATTAGTGTGGATGATAATGACGTGGGAGCGCAATAGTTTAAAGGGACGACTGGGAAGCGCAAGTTTCAGAGGGGAGTAGTTAGATGAGATGATGCTGTGTGAGAACTGGACAGGTGTGTGGAGCAGTGAGTGTTGTGGATCAGCGCGAATGCGCTTGGGGAGAGAAGGGTGCAGGTGGCACCAGGTGTGAGAGCACAGGTGTGCAAGTAAAGGTGGTGTGGAGAGAGTTGGAGTAAGTGGTACGGAGTGGTGTGCATGGTGCGAAGGTGTGGATGGGGGAAGAGTGGACCCCTTTCACGAGTACCCGGGGCGGGTAGTGTAAGTGTTAGGTAGAGGGTATAGGTAAATTGTGGTTGGATATTGGCATTTGTGGTGCGGTTGCAGAATGGTATTGTGGATGGGTGCATTAGTGTTGTGGAAATGGCTGGGCGTGTAGCCTGTTAGTGTGTGTAGTTGGTTGGGCACTCCACCACTGTGAGGATGTCGGCCAGGTGAGGCCGCAGGTGGGCTCTGGGAGCCGGTAGTTGTGGATGGGGCCCGAGGATCCGGAGGACGGACCCGGGTAGCCCAGTGCCAGAGAGGGCACCGAGTGGGGAGAGCGCCAGAGGGCCTTCCCCAAGTAGATAGGTTAGGGTAAGGAGCAGGTAAGCTCGGAGGCAACTGCAGTGGTGGAGGTGTGCAGGTGAGTAGACCTGCGGGGAGAGGTACACGCCACAGCCCAGAAATTGTGCGAGGGCACCGGGAGATGAATCGGGGGAGTGAGACCCCAAATTGAAAAGCACCACAGTTTGGTCAATGGGAATTGGTTTTTAGAACCCATAGTGTAAGTTGGCCAATGGATTGGCAGGGAAAGACCCCGGGTAATGTAAAGTTGTTAAAGTCATTTAGGAAATAGTTAGGATTGATGAACCCGTCGCACCATACGCAGCCACTTACCTGAGGTGATGATGATGACTCCACACCTGTGTTTCTTTGTTCTGTGTGCAGGAAATGAGAATTGCTGTGTGGATTGGTGAGACGCATCACGACGTGGATGAGACATTGGGGTGATTCCATCTCTCCCTCCTTAGGAGGGACTGATGATGAATTGGTGATGGCAAATTTTGATGTTGAGTTGGAGATGGCAAATTTTGATGAGAGTTGGAAATAGCAAATTTGATTGGTTAGGAGGGAGAGAAGACGAATTTGGTTTATGGGAGGAACGGGGAAGACAGTAGGGACGTTTGTTGATTTGTAAAGTAGATGTTTATGGGTAGTGTTGTGTTTTGTGGATACAGTAAGGGGTAAGGGAGGGGCAATGTAGGTTACCTGGTGGGGGGGGGGGGGGGGGCGTACGGTAGGAACGTACCTGTCTCACCTGGTTCCCATGTGCCCCCAGTGTGCATTACCTTATGTTGCGTGCACTTTTGCGCCCTTACCACCTTACTCACTTGTCTTCCTCTTTTGTCTCCCACCTCCGAGGATCTGGCTTTGGGGCAGAGAGAGAGAGGAGAGAGAGGTGCTGGCTCCGCAGTTGTGGGCCTGCACTTTCGCTGCTTGCTGCTGGGATCGATACACCATATGGACCGCAATTTTGGTGGCCACCCACAATGGACCGCAGTTCTTTTGCGGCCAAGCACCACCCGTGGATGGACCTATGGGTCAACGTGGCACCTATGCCATACAGGTGAACCACTAATAGTTGGCCCCCTGACGGCCCCAATTCAGAAATGGACGCGGTTGGCGCCTTTCTTTATTTTTGAAAGAAGCAAGAAGGCCAAGTGCACCACATGAAGGCAAGACCAGCGGCAGAACATCGGCCGGCTGCGACACCACCGGTGATTTATGAACGCTTTATTGGTGCACCGGATGGTGCTGACTGTGTTATGGGGTGGTGCTTTTGGTGCTTGGATGGGGTGCTCTGCACATTATTAAAGGCCGTAAGGCCACAGAGCACTCGTGGGTTGGTGTATCGATGCTGGCATGCGTGCTCTCTCTATGCATAACATCTGCATGTGTTCCTCCAAAAACAGGTCCTGGATCGTAGTGTAAATATCAGCGTAGTCTTGTGTAAATAATGCTCCCTACCGGCTGTATGTTTAGTTTGAGAATTCTTTCCGCGATTCGGTTATCCTGTGGGTGTGTTTCTGTGAGGAGAAGGGTGCAACGTCGCAGGGGGACATATTTACTCATTTGTGAACATCTGTAAAACTGTCGCACTCAGGGTAGAGTTAATAGTAGAGGGAACTACATCTGAGTGCCACACTAAAGTAGGTAAAGATTTATCGGGTCGGGACGCCCCGAGGTAGAGAAGGGTGCAATGTTGCGGATATGGGATTTGGCCTCCATCCATATCCGCTTGTAAATATTCCCCTATTTCCCCAATACTCCCCAACTATCCCCAATCCCCCATTCCCTAGTCCCATTGTCTGTAAACAACACTCTGTAGAACCGACCTTCCCCTTTTTCCCCCATTAAATGTCGTGCCCAGGTTCACCACATCTCACGTAGACAACTATAGGACATCTTGCTAGTTATTCTTAGTCTATGTCAGTTAAGGACTCGTTTCCATTAATTCTGACTCTTCGTTGCACCAGAATGTGATTGTATGGCACCAGTAGTGAGTTTAGGACCTCCCCATACCTCCTCCCATCTTCCTCATGAAACTACAACAACAACAACAACAACAACTACAACAACAGCGCGCGGGGAGTGGGCGTCCTCACTCCGGCTTGGTTAGCCGCCATTGCCCATGTGCTCGACGGGGTTACCAAATAGGGGCTCCCTGTCAGCTCCTCGTCAAGGGCGGAGCCCGGTAACCCCCGCACCCAATGGAAGCGGGGGACCGGCCCCAGGGGGGCGGAGCTAACGAGCCGAGGGCGTGTCACTCCCCGCTGGATATACGCAGCCACTTACCGGACGTGACGGCAGATGCGCCCCCAGCTTGAAGAGAACCAGACGCCACCTCCAGCGCGACGATACCTCCCCGCATACCTGGACCGGACCGTGTGGATCCTGTCCCTGAGCCAAGGTGCACCTTGTGCTGTCCATCGACTACCTGCCCTTCCTTGCCATCAATCCCTGTGTGAGTCAGTCTTGTCCCGTTTATCTGTGGTCTTTGGGAACAAGATAAGTGTGTTTAAGTGCCCACCTTCCTATGCTGTCCCTCTTGTCCTTGTAATCTAAACGTTCTGCATACCAATATTATAACCTCCTCCGGAGGTCTTGAGAACTGTACCCCGGGTGTCGTGTCATTTAACCCAGCCGTTGTGTCCTTTCCTTAATTGATTTAGCATAGCGCGATTTGGCCAACGTTCGAGTGGAATCGGGTAAACTGTGCCGCTACCAAACCGCTCGGTAAACTAACATCCAAAACCGCGTCTGTAACAATATATTTAGTTTGTTAGAATTCGGTTTTTCCTTCATCATTGCTCAAGGAACATAGATAAACCATAATGGCTGATCGCCGCTATAGGTGCCGCATTCGCGTATAGGGTCATGTTGTTTGGAGGCTTCCTACAGATTTCCAGTAGCTTGTTGGCAAGGTTGTCCATATACATTTTGTTCCTAGATATACAGTATATAGATATGATTTTGGCAGCCAACCTTTTACAGCACGCCATGTCTGTTAAACCCATTTGGCCCCCTGGGTAGAGATGTGGATTTTGCAAGTACCGTGCTCTGCATGACGTCTTCTTGTTTGTTTGTCTGTGAACAAGATATTTCAAAACGTTGTGGATGGATTCCAACGAAATTTGGTGGAGAGGTTGGGTATGTCAAAATAACAAAATGATGAGGTTTTAGTGAAGTTTTGAATCCGGGTCAGATAATTGAGTGATAGGGCTAAAACCGATATATAGCATGATATCTGAAAATGTGGATTGATTTGTATGAAACTTGGTGGACAGGTTGTGTGTTTGACAAGGGTGAATCAATTTGATTTAGGTGAAGATCTGTATCCGGATCAGATAATTATTTAATATCTAAGTGATTCTTCACCATTAAGATATAGGGCCAAAAACGATATACAGCATGATATTTCAAAAAGTTGTGGATGACTAATGAGAAAACTTGGTGGATGAGTTGGTTAGGTGACGAGAACAAGCTGAGTAGATTTTGGTTCAGGTGCAAATCCAGATCTGGCCTATCAGTGCAATACAAAACGTAAACTGTTCAGCCTGGCGGAGGTATGCTTTCCACCAAGTGCACAATATTTACAAGGGTCAATGAAAGGAACACATTTACAATGATCAAATACAAGCAAAAGGCATAATATAATAAACCGGCCAGCCAAAATCACAACCCCAAAGGTCTTATCCCTCTTGGCACTTAACCCTTTCTACAATCTTACTTGGTTATCTAACATGTATCACATGGGCCCAGCAGAATCACAACAAGGAAATTAGATCGGAAGAAAAGAGGGGAAGAGTGCAGTTCAGGGCTTATTGCTGACCTTTTGACTCACTTGGACACCGTCATAGGGGTACCGATCCTGATACAGGCAGGAAGGGGGGGGGGGGGGGGGGGAGTAGTCAATTTGATACCATAGTGCAGGCATATGTGTTGTGGTGCGGAGAGGAAACTGTGAGGTGCGAATCAGTGCGCCAGCTCTGGAAAGGGACCAGGCTTGTCGTTGATATAGTACTTTTGGGTGTGCGTCAAAAGAGACGTGGTAGAGGAAGTGAATACAAGGGAAAGCAAGGAAAAAAATGTGTACATCAGTATGGAACGTCTTCCTTGCCAAGGTCCGCTTGCCTGCCCTCTCACTCTGCAACCTCCGTATTTTCACCTCTCATCCCTGGCGGTGGGCTGCCATTGGTGCACTCCATGACGTACCATATTCCTCCACTGTCAATCATCGCAGCGAACATTGACGCACTGCATAGCAGCTGCTCCCCGTAACGGGTGCAGGTGTTTAACAAAGGTGTCTGTGTGTGGTGTAAAATATGGGTGATCAAAGAAAATGTGAATGGTGAATTTATAGAGTACAAGGATCGCTACTGTCTCAAATGTATCTGGAGAGTTAAAGGAACCAAATTGAAGCTGTGTCTAACTGTGTCTGGAAAGAAGAGAAGCCAAATAAAACACTCTATTTACAATGTGCAATGGTTACCAACCTATATGATTTGTGGATTTTGGGTTATGGAAGGGAGTGCTTGTGGCAATATGACTATATCGGGAACCTACATGCTTGGATGTCCTTCTACCCTGGGGTCCAGTTCTCAAAACTGTCACAGCAGCAATAGCACTGTTGTTCATAGCACATAATTAATATTTCTGTCGATTTTTCTGTTCAACAGCAGATGGCGGCACAATGCTCACCTCAGCCCCTGTAGGCACATCAAAAGGAATTCAGTTAGTATGATCCAAGAGGAAGAGAAGTCCCAGGTGACGTATGGCCATGAGTTTTTTCCCGCAGCCGGTACGAACACGGTGCCCTATACTGATGAGCATTAGCACTGAAGGCAAAGTGGTACCAACACCTATCTGGAGTGTTCACAGAAGGTGAAGGCGAATGGCAGCTCTAGGCATGGAGCTTCTCTTTGTTCCGACAGGGAGTACACCAAGATGGGCCTGACTGGCATTGCACAACACGGAGCTCCAGGTCAAGCTTCTTAACGCCCACCATTTGAGATTGTAGCTGTGCGATGTGCTGTGGTGGAGGTGTCACGTTAGCCACGGTCAGTTAACGGTGTCAATGAGATGATCTGCCAGTTCCAGAGCTGTGCTTTGTGCCAGTTCTGCAATAGCTGCAAGTATGATGCGGATGTAGGGTGGTAAACATTGCAAGAGCAACTCACGAAAGAGTGACTGGTTGAAGGTGGAATAGCGGTCACCGAGAAGCTTGCTGCATGTGACGCAGTCGGTGTGTGGGTCTTCAACCTCCTAAATCCTCAGTTGCAAGGAGTTGGTCAAAGCTCCAGTGCTCAGAGTGTCGTGCGCTTTATGACCGTGGTCTTCAAAATCGTGTATGGTGTGTTTGTTGGAGAAATATTAAAATATCTCTTACCTCCGTCACATATTCTGGAGACAAGGAGCCAATAACGCATCGACTCGTTAGTAATGTTCCGGGTGTTGAATTGCGCTACAACTTGTGCAAGTCACAGCTGCGGTTTCTTAAGCCAGAATGGCAGCTTGATCGAAACCATTGCCACGGATGAAGTTGGTCGAGCAATCGGGAAAGGCTAGGAAGTGAGAAACTCGCTGATGTCATGTGCAAAGGATCTGAATGACTATACTTCAGGAGTCCAGTTGAGTGGACCCAACGGTGTTGAATAGAGATTTATGTTTCACATTTGAACCTTGGATTCATGGGAGAATGGCGCATTTCCTTTTACCCAGAACAGGAATGGAAGCTGATGGTGCACAGTCTTGCCGCCAAAATACGGACAAGACCATGCTACTCATGTGGTACGGCTTACCTTCAAAGGAAACACTTGAAAATCCGGTTTTGGCTTTAGGAATGAAATAAAGGTCTTGGTGACCCTGATCTGGACGCTTACCCTCCATTTTTTCATAAATAATGAGGGCATCGATTCACCATGCTTATTGGCAGCTCTCCTCTTTTTATAAATTCCATTCATGTTCACCCACCCTCCATCTCAGGCCAACTTTCAAATGTTTTAATCTTACGATAATGGAGCAAACTTGGATGTCACAGAAACTCCAAAATTGACATTTAACAGTTCCTGGCCAAACATTGGGCTGGCCAAACACGGTTTACCTCTGGTTTCAACCCAAATACTGGCTAGCCACCCAAGGGCAGCAGACGAGCACGTACTTTAGCCATATTCCGGTGCACACACTCCAGTACATACTTGAGCTGAGCTCTGCTAAACTGAGAAGGTATTATGGCCCAGAGAGTGCCAGTGCCCGTTTCACTAATTGAGATTGGTGGATGAGCAAATTTTTCAAGGAAACTTGTGTGCACATAATTTCCAACACAAACCTTGTGGGATCCTTTTGTCAGCATATGTAGACCTTCCATACTCTTTCATTTCCTTGTTCCATGAATGAGGATGAGACTCAATTTATGTGGCCTATTGTGGTGTCCACCCAGTCTGGGGAGCTGGATGGTGAGGACCAGGACCATGGTGCTTGCAGTGTTGAAAACTCTCAACACCAATGCAACACTTTCTGCTTCTCCCTCTGTGTAATGACAACAGAAAGCCAGCAGATGATGCCACACTAAAGAACTTCTTCAACTCACATTCGCTTTTGATGTCTTTCCTCAAACGAGACAGCAGCATCGGAGAAGGTTCTCCTGAAATGGTTGTCAAGTTCAAGTTTGGTTGCCTTATAGACGATAGACCGACTTCATCGACATTCAGTCAATTCACAATGGATGTGGGTTTATTTTCCCATGAGCTCATCGTGTTGTGCAGGGTGAGGGTCGATGGTTCAAGTGTAAAATATACAACTTGCTGCAGTGGGATTCTCCTCGTCCACACATACAGTGCATTCAGAAAGTATTCAGACCCCTTCACTTTTTTCACATTTTGTTATGTTGCAGCCTTATGCTGAAATCGTTCAAATTCATTTTTTCCCTCATCAATCTACACTCAATACCCCATAATGACAAAGAGAAAACAGAAAGTTTTGCAAATTTATTAAAAATAAAAAACTGAAATATCACATTGACATAAGTATTCATACCCTTTGCTATGACACTTTAAATTTAGCTCAGATGCCTCCCATTTCTCTTGATCATCTTTGAGATGTTTCTACACCTTGATTGAAGTCCACCTGTGGTAAATTCAATTGATTGGACATGATTGGACATGATTTGGAAAGGCACACACCTGTCTATATAAGGTCTCACAGCTGACAATGCATATCAGAGCAAAAACCAAGCCATGAGGTCGAAGGAACTGCCTGCAGAGCTCAGCGACAGGATTGTGTCGAGGCACAGATCTGGGGAAGCCGACTAAAAATCTCTGCTGCATTGAAGGTTCCCAAGAGCACAGTGGCCTCCATAATTCTTAAATGGAAGAAGTTTGGAACAACCAGGACTCTTCCTAGAGCTGGCCGCCCAGCCAAACTGAGCAATCGGGGGAGAAGGGCCTTGGTAAGAGAGGTGACCAAGAACCCCATGGTCACTCTGACTGAGTTCCAGAGATCCTGTGTGGAGATGGGAGAAACTTCCAGAAGGAAAAACATCACTGCAACACTCCACCGATCTGGGCTTTATGGCAGAGTGGCCAGACGGAAGCGTCGCCTCGGTGAAAGACACATGAAAGCCCGCTTGGAGATTGCAAAAAAGCACCTAAAGGACTCTCATACTGTGAGAATCAAGATTCTGTGGTCTGATGAAACCAGGATTGAACTGTTTGGCCTCAATTCTAAGCGTCATGTCTGGAGGAAACCAGGCACCGCTCATCACCTGCCCAATACCATCCCAACGGTGAAGCATGGTGCTGGCAGCATCATACTGTGGGGTGTTTTTCAGCAGCAGGAACTGGGGGACTGGTCAGGGTTGAGGGAACAATGGACGGAGCAATGTACAGAGATATCCTTCATGAAAACCTGAAACAGAGTGCTCAGGACCTCAGACTGGGCCGAAGGTTCACCTTCCAACAGGACAATGACCCTGAGCACACAGCCAAGACAACGCAGCAGTGGCTTAGGGACAACTCTGTGAAGGTCCTTGAGTGGCCCAGCCAGAGCCCTGAATTGAACCCAATCGAACATCTCTGGAGAGACCTGAAAATGGCTGTCCACCGACAGTCCCCATCCAACCTGACAGAGCTTGAGAGGATCTTCAGAGAAGAATGGAAGAAAATCCCCGAATCCAGGTGTGCAAAGCTTGTCGCGTCATACTCAAGAAGACTCGAGGCTGTAATTGCTGCCAAACGTGCTTCAACTCAGTACTGAGTTAAGGGTCTGAATACCTATGTAAATGTGATATTTCAGTTTTTTCTTTTTCATAAATTTGCAAAACTTTCTAAAATCCTATTTTCTCTTTGTCATTATGGGGTATTGAGTGTAGTTTGATGAGGGAAAAAATGAATTTAATCGATTTCAGCAAAAGGCTGCAACATAACAAAATGTGAAAAAAGTGAAGGGGTCTGAATACTTTCTGAATGCACTGTGTGTGTGTGTATATATATATATATATATATATATATATATATATATATATATATATATATATATATATATATATATATATATATAAATAAATAAATATATGTATATACTGTATATATATATGTATATATATATATATATAAATAAATAAATAAATATATGTATATAATGTATGTATATATATATATATATATGTATGTATATATATATATATATATATATGTATGTATATATATATATATATATATATATATATATATATATATATATATATATATATATATATATGATATATATATATATATATATATATATGTGTATATATGTATAATAATAATAAAGGAGTCTTATATAGCCCCATCAAGCAGAGTAAACGACCCTCATGGCGCTTTACATTATCATGCGAACGCACACACACCGCACACACATACACACACACAGACACACCTTCACTCTTGCCCTATTCCTCTCCCTCCCCATTCAAAACCCACAGATGAGTACTCCCCATCCTCCTCCCCTCCCTCCCTCGCACATGTACACAGACATACTCTCGATCTCTGTCCCACCTCAAACCAAAGGGAAAACAGGACTTAGACTTTGAAAGACTTGTGGAACAGATAGGTTTTGAGGGAGGTTTTAAAGGCAGGAAGAGAGTCAACATGTCGAACAGAGGAAGGCAAGTCATTCCAGAGCAGAGGTGCAGCAAAGGAAAAGGATTTCTCGCCAAACGACTTGGTGCTGGTGCGCGGCGGCTCTAAGGTCATAGAGTCGTCGCTTGAACGAAGCCGTCGCCGAGGTACATAGAGAGTGAGCAAATCGGAAAGATAGTGAGGTCCCGCTCCACACAATGATTTATAACATAGTGTGCAAATTTTGTATATATCTTGAGATATATATATTATATATATTATATATATATATATAAATATACAAAATCATATATATGTAATTCTCGCACCTTTGAAAGTCATTCGGATGTGCCTCAAAGATCAACCTTTGTTGACCTTTAAAATTCCTCAGCCTCATCATAAGCCATGTCTTGTCTTGGAAGCATCATGTTAAAGCTCCTTTTTCTCAAGTCCGACATCTACGTGTTCTTTGCTTTTTAAACCATCAAGTCATTTTCTCCACACTTGCCATATTCTTCAGACAGAAAGGAAGTTGCTTCCATAGCAGTGGAGGTAGTCCTCACCACTTTGACCCCGTGGACTGATTTTGAGACGTTATAATGACTCGATGCCATCCAAAGCGCGTCATCAGCCCCTTTTTTTCTCGTTCCTAGATACAAAGTCTTTCACTCTTTTCCTTGAGGAGGTTCTTATCTCTCAGCTTTCTGCCTCTCCTGTTTTGCACCACCTGCCCTGGCTGTTAACCACCTCACTCACTCAGCAGTTATCCACTTGTCGACTAATCCGCCGTCATTCACCTTCCTGAGTCAAAGATGTTTGCTCCCCTTTGCTCATTTGTCTCCCTTTTAAACCGCCTCTAGAAACTCCTCTGACAAGCTTCAAGGTGGCCACCTTCTGTTACCTGGTGATGAATCCTAGGTCCATGTTGACCTTTACACAGCTTGTATATGGTGATGGCTGACTGCTTGTCGTGCTTACTTCTATAATCGCCTTTACAAATACGATTTTCTTTGTTGTTTAACTCTGGGCATCCATGTTTAGAAGCATATAAATTGTTTTCCACATTATCATCATCATAGATTTGATCTTCGGAAGTGCAATTTGTAAGAGCACGAGTTGTGAATGAGTCCTATTAACTCCCATATGCGACTTCCCACACAATTCGAAATCCAACAGGTAGAGTCTAAGAGCGTCATCACAGCGATTGTGACGTGAACAGCTGTCGACTGAAACAGAGCCAACTCGACAGAAACGTATTTGGGTTATTTTTAGGGTTTCCGTGCCATTTACCCATCGTTCAGCTCATCCTCGTTGTGGAAATACAGATTACGAATTTGTTTCGAATCATTCAGGCAACATCCCTGTTTGCTTCATGAAAACAATTATGAAATCCAATGCAATTAAAAGGTTTTTAAATGTATGTTTATTAACTCAACTGGACTACTGTCCAGTTGAGTTCATCACATACTGAACCCTCCGGCGTCCGTCGTCGTCGTCGTCGTCGTCGTCTGTCGTCTATCGTCCGTTAACTTTTCGACGTTAACACTCCAGCGTCCACAAATATCAACCGATTCTGATCAAACTTGACATGCAGCATCCTTACCCCAAGGACCAGGTTGGTATTACATTTCAGCCCGATCCGTTGAAAAATGACGGACTTAGGCGACCATTTTGTTTTTGGTCATGAAAACGACGTGAACACTCTAGCGTCCACAAATATTAACAGATTTTGATCAAACTTAGAATGTTTAACCTTTACCACACAAGGTAGGTTGCTATTGCATTCCAACCCGATCCGTCACAAAATGGCCGCCATAGGCCGCCATATTGTTTTCAGCTCCGAAACGACGTTAAGACTTTAACGTCCACAAATATTTATGGATTAGGATTGTGGAATATTTCATTTAGCTAACAACTGACCTACTTTAAAGTTGTCCAGTCAGTTCAGTTGAGTTCTGCTTCCCTGGAAGCTCTAGTTTTGTACTTGTTAGAGGATCTAAGGTTTGTAGTGGAGCTACCACACACATGCACATACAGATGAATGAACGAGACACAGCACAGGACTGTTTGGTGACACAAACAGCCACTGAGCTTGGGGGAAGTGACGTCACTTCCCTGGGTATTCTGAGTACCAGTGACATCACAGCAATGGCCCTGCAATTTATTTATTTTTGTATACAAGATCGAAGGTTGTGTAAGAGCTAACATCAATCACAAAAACAAACAAATGCATACACAAAACATACAATAAAGGGAGCGGGAGACAAGATGGGGAGAGAGAGGGAAGCACACAAGTACAACAGTAGAGAACAGGGACATCGGGAGATCTGTGGGAGGGAGAGGGCTTGGGGGGAGGAGGCATGGGCATGGGAATGGGGGGTGGGGGTGGGCTTTCTCACTGCACTGAGCATGTCATTTCCGAAGGAGGAATTTCCAACTCCCGATGAATGCCAACCGATGAGGATTGTCCATGCTCTTATCCTCTTAAAAGCTGAACCACAAGCAAGGAAGCAGCACATACCATTTTTTAAGTCCTCTGTACGACTTGGCCGGGGTTTGAATCGTCGACCTCCCACGGAGTAGATGCTCTAACCATTATACTACCGGGCACCGAGTTACACTTTGATGACTGTTTTAGACTAATCAATGTCATGTTTCCATTTTGTGACTGTTGCATCACTATTTGACTCGTCCCAAACCACATTCACAATGGTTGGAGTTATTATACTAGTATGGCAGATAGGTGCAGGAATTGTGCCTTTGATGATACAAGCATGGCATTTGGCACCCAGTCAGAGTATGTCCGAAGAAAGATATTTGGCTATCGGGCCATCGCAGATTTGTCCTTTTTTGAAAAATGGCCGCCATTGTTGTCACAGGACAAATCTGCGATGGCCCTATAGCCAAATATCTTTCGTCGGACATACTCTAACTGTGTGCCAACTCTCGTGCTTGTATCGTCAAAGGCACAATTCTCCCAAATATTTCACCTATCTGCCGTACTCGAAATTTGGCGCCATTTTTATTGGACACATCTGTGATGACTCTAATAGTCAGAATATTTAACTGTGTACCAAATACCATGCTTGTATGATTCAAACAACAGTTTATACAAATTAATTTACAATATACCATAATATCTACTATATAAGAGAGATGTCTGTTTGTGTGTGTGTCTGTCTGTCTGTCTGTGTCGTCATTTTTCTTAGAGATGGCTGAACGGATCTTCGTCAAACTTTCAGAGGTTCAACTGTGCGTGCCTGGGAGTGTTTTAGGCAACAACAACAACAAAAAAAGATCGTTTTTTGGAGTTAAATAAAAATCACTCCATAGTGCCTAAGCTTTTTAAAATGAATGACAGTTATATACAAGTACACATTCGCATAAATAAATACAAAACAATCACTAGACATTTGAATACAAATAAATCAAACAATTCCAAGAAGTATACGAAGTTGGGAGGACAGCTTCTTCTTCTTCCTGTTCCGCATCACACTTATCGCAGAAACGGTATGGACGCCACATTCACCAGCATATATTCAACGAAAAGGTGATGAACCCCCTTCCCCTCCCCCTCCCCATTCCTCCCCCTCCTCCCCGCCCGGCAACGCCGGGTACTTCTGCTAGTACCATATAAATGGCGGCCACTTTAAAAACATTGTTGTCACAGGACAAATATATGATAACCCTATAGTTAGGGGTCTTTCATTATGTGCCAAATGTCAAGCTTGTATGACCACAACAGTTTATACACAGTAATGTACCAAATATATGTAAAATAACAAGCAATGGAGGCCATTTTGAAAAATGGCCGCCATTGTCACAGGACAAATCTGCGATGGCCCTATAGCCAAATATCTTCCTCAGGGCATACTCTAACTGTGTGCCAACTCTCGTGCTTGTATCATCAAAGTCACAATTCTCCCAAATATTTCACCTATCTGCCGTACGATACAGATCATTTTGATGACTTATTTTAGTTCTAAAGCGTGGCATCTTGATCGCCCACCTCATCTACATATTACATAAGAGGGATTGTGGAGAGGGCGGATATGGAGTACACAATGAATTTGAATCATCTATTTATTACGTTAACAAATACAGCGGAATTTTTCATCACCACCTCCCCTTCCCCTTCTGGAGACTCCAAGCAACGTGTTTTCCTTCATGCCCCTGCCCTCTCAACCCCAACCCCAATCTCCTTCCAACCTTTTCCCTTATTGCCACTTCTCTCATGCACACACACCGACCGACCATTCTTTTCCTTTTCTCAATATCAATTTTCAACGTGTTTATTTTATTTTGTTAATCAAGATGAATTTAAATTAATTTAGATTTATTGATTATGGTGTCCTACTCTTTGTGTGGATATCATGACCAACTCATAGGCCTCACGTGAATCCGGCAGAGCATTTGCATTTTCGAAATGAGACCACATTTCATAACTGGAGAAACTGAGACATTGTGAAATCTTGCCCAGCTGGAAAATCCAAACGTTGTAAACCTTTAAACCACAAGAAATGTGACTTGCAGTGAGGTATGCACGAATAAAAATGTTTACGTGGATAAGGGGTGGAGAGAGTTCAGAAATCCCTCCTTCCCTATTGGGAGATAATACACACACATATATATATATATATATATATATATATATATATATATATATATATATATATATATATATATATATATATTGTTACGGACACGGCTTCAGATGTTATGATGGGCCGAGCGGAATGGCCGCCGTGTTCGCACAGTTTACCTGATTACCCCCAACTTACCCGATTCCACCCGACGTTGACCAAATCGCGCTATGCTAAATCAATGAAGGAAAGGACACAACGACTGGGATAAATGAAACGACGCAAGGGGTACAGTTATCAAGACCTCCGGAGGAGGATATAATTAGTGGGGGAAAATAGGGGTAGATTACAAGGCAATGAGGTAAAGACACAGAAGAGATAGGCACTTAGACACCATCTTATCTACCCCAGACAGACCACAGACAAACGGCACAAGACTGACTTACACAGGGATTGATGGCAGGGAAGGACAGGCAGTCGATAGCACAAGGTGCACCTTGGCTCAGGGACAGGATAAAGCACGGTCCAAAAGATGCAGGGAGGTGTCACAGCGCTCGGTTGGTGGCGTCCTTCTCTCTCCAAGCTCAGCGCGCATCTGACGTCACCTCCCTCTTCCTGCGCATGCTCAGCGGGGAGTGACACGCCCTCGGCTCGTTGGCTCCGCCCCAGATGGGATCGGTCCGCCGCTTCTATTGGATGCGGGGGTTACCGGGCTCCGCCCTTGACGAGGAGCTGACAGCGAGCCCCTACTTGGTAACCCCGTCGAGCACATGCTCGATGGCGGCTCGTTGGAAAGGCATGGTGCCCTCCCAACACCGCCTACCAACCAAGCCGGAGTGAGGACGCGCACTCCCCGCGCCGCCGCCATTGTTGTTGTTGTTGTTGTTGAACCGTGAGGAAGAGCTGCGCGGAGGTATTGGGAGGTCCTAAACTTCCTAACGGTGCCATACAATCACATTCTGGTGCAACGAAGAGTCAGAATTAATGGAAACGAGTCCTTAACTGACATAGACTAAGAATAACTAGCAAGATGTCCTATAGTTGTCTACGTGAGATGCGGTGGACCTGGATGCGACATTTAATGGGGGAAATAGGGGGAGGTCGGGTCTACAGAGTGTTGTTTACAGAAAATGGGACTAGGGAATGGGGGATTGGGGATAGTTGGGAAGTATTGGGGAAATAGGGGAATATTTACAAGCGGATATGGATGGAGGCCAATCTCATATCCGCAACATTGCACCCTTCTCTACCTCGGGGCGTCCCGACCCGATAAATTTTTACTTACTTTAGTGTGGCACTCAGATGTAGTTCCCTCTACTATTAACTCAACCCTGAGTGCGACAGTTTTACAGATGTTCACAAATGAGTAAATATGTCCCCCTGCGACGTTGCACCCTTCTCCTCACAGAAACACACCCACAGGATAACCGAATCGCGGAAAGAATCCTCAAACTAAACATACAGCCGGTAGGGAGCATCATTTATACAAGACTACACTGATATTTACACTACGATCCAGGACCTGTTCTTTGAGGAACACATGCAGATGTTATGCATAGAGAGAGCACGCATGCCAGCATCGATACACCAACCCACGAGTGCCCTGTGGCCCTACGGCCTTTAATAATGTGCAGAGCACCCCGTCCAAGCACAAAAAGCACCACCCCATACATACAGTCAGCACCATCCGGTGCACCAATAAAGTGTTCATAGTCACCGGTGGTGTCGCAACCGGCCGATGTTCTGCCGCTGGTCTTGCCTTCATGTGGTGTACTTGGCCTTCTGGCTTCTTTAGGAATAAAGAAAGGCGCCAACCGCGTCCATTTCTAAATTGTGGCCGTCAGGGGGCCAACTATAAGTGGTTCACCTGTATGGCATAGGTGCCACGTTGACCCAGAGGTCCATCAACGGGTGGTGCTTGCCCGCAAAAGAACTGCGGTCCATGGTGGGCGGCCACAAAAATTGCGGTCCATATGGTGTATCGATCCAGGCAGCAAGCAGCGAAAGTACAGGCCCACAACTGCAGAGCCAGCACCTCTCTCTCCTCTCTCTCTGCCCCAAAGCCAGATCCTCGGAGGTGGGAGACAAAATAAGGCAAGTGAGCAAGGTGGTAAGGGCGCAAAAGTGCACGCAATACAAGGTAATGCACACTGGGGGCACATGGGAACCAGGTGAGACAGGTACGTTCCTACCGTACGCCCCCCCCCCCCCACCAGGTAACCTACATTGCCCCTCCCTTACCCCTTACGGTATCCACAAAACACAACACTACCCATAAACATCTACTTCACACATCAAACAAACGTCCCTACTGTCTTCCCCGTTCCTCCCATAAACCAAATTCGTCTTCTCTCCCTCCTAACCAATCAAATTTGCCATTTCCAACTCTCATCAAAATTTGCCATCACCAATTCATCATCAGTCCCTCCTAAGGAGGGAGAGATGGAATCACCCCAATGTCTCATCCACGTCGTGATGCGTCTCACAAATCCAACAGCAATTCTCATTTCCTGCAACACAGGACAAAGGAACACAGGTGTGGAGTCATCATCATCACCTCAGGTAAGTGGCTGCGTATGGTGCGACAGGTTCATCAATCCTAACTATTTCCTAAATGACTTTAACAACTTTACATTACCCGGGGTCTTTCCCTGCCAATCCATTGGCCAACTTACACTATGGGTTCTAAAAACCAATTCCCATTGACCAAACTGTGGTGCTTCTCAATTTGGGGTCTCACTCCCCCGATTCATCTCCCGGTGCCCTCGCACAATTTCTGGGCTGTGACGTGTAGCTCTCCCAGCAGGTCTACCCACCTGCACACCTCCACCACTGTAGTTGCCACCCGAGCTTACCTAGCTCCTCACCCTAACCTAACTAACTGGGGAAAGCCCCTCCTGGCTCTGTCACCCCACTCGGTGCCCTCTGGCACTGGGCTACCCGGGTCCGTCCTCCGGATCCTCGGGCCCCATCCACAACAACTACTACCGGCTCCCAGAGCCCACCTGCGGCTTCACCTGGCCGACATCCTCACAGTGGTGGAGTGCCCAAACCAACTACACACACTAACAGGCTACACGCCCAGCCATTTCCACAACACTAATGCACGCATCCAAAGACCTTTCTTTCACCCGCACCACAGATGCCAATATCCAACCACAATTTACCTGTACCCTCTACCTAACACTTACACTACCCGCCCCGGGTATCCGTGATGGGGGTCCACTCTTCCCCCATTCACACCTTCGCACCATCCACTCCACTCCACAATTTCCACCATACTCACTCCACGACCATCCATTCCAATACTCCATACCATTTATTCCATACTACCATTCTCCATACCTGCTGTTGCACACCTGTGCCCTCACACCTGGTGCCACCTGCACCCTCCTTTCTTCCTGGACCATTTGGTCATCACAATACCCATCATCATCACTCACTCATACACTGCTCCATTCACCTGTTCAGTTGCACACCTGTGCAATCACACCTGTTCAATCCTCAAACACACGGCATCATCTCATCTAACTACTCCCCTCTGAAACTTGCGCTTCCCAGTCGTCCCTTTAAACTATTGCGCTCCCACGTCATTATCATCCACACTAAACTACCTGCATCCCCACTACAGGTATCAGTCACTAACTAATCTTAACGTTACCTAATGTCATCTTCGCTAGATCCCTACACACGATATATCCTAACCCACCCGGGCTAGTTTTCACTGCCATACACCCCATAAGCTATAGCGCATTTGCCCCCACGTTTGTGAGGGATGACAGAGTTGCCATCCCACCACATCGGGCATCTCCCACTACCAATTTTGCACATCAAATTTCAACAAATCAAAAATTTGCCAATCACTACCCATCATCTGCCAATCATTACTGCCAATCCTTTGCCAATCATCAAATTTTGTTTTTTTCTAATTTTGGGTCCAAAACACTAACCTCATCACACAGTCTACTCACTAATGCCTCTCGGTGCGCCAATTCCTGTCCAAAGCCCGGCTTCGTAAATCCGAGCAATGAATGCGGGTTGTTTGTTGCCAGCGGCTGGATACGTCCCGCATTCGGTGCAGGGAAGGAGGTTTACCCGGGCCGAGATCCCACGCACCATCTCGGCACGGAGCCATCCCATGGCCCGATCTCGACCTGCCGGAATGCCTCAACAAAAAGTGGTCGCCATGACGACCCTTCCTATCGGGCTGCCCGCTCCGCCTAGTGGAGCACGGACGCGGCCGTTCAAAGCGAGGCCCAGCGTGGATCGCGTACGGCGGTCCTTTCGAACCCGCTGTGGCTCGGATCCCCGCTGGTTCTCGCGGCATGCGAAGCCCGGCACGCACCGAGGGCCCGATTCGGCTATAAGTCATTCTAACCTCTAACCCGGTTACCGTCGATGCTTCACCTGCATGCTTACATGCATACGCTACCCCTTTCTTGCTCATACATCCAGCCGTTTCCATGCTCCTCGTCGTACCTTCTCTAACACACCCAGGTACACTCATTCCACTCCCAGCCTTGGTCACACACCTGACCACCGAACACTTTGGCACACATTCGTTGGTCGCACACCTCACCAACACACCTCTTCGCGCCCCCTCCTCGGTCACCTCCTCTGTGACAATCACAGGTGTGCCCTCACTCGCACACCCAACCACGTGCCTCACGACCAATTCCAGCGTGCATTCCCACACACGCTCTACCATTCCAGGTGTGCATCCTTCCATTCCAGGTGTACATCCTTTCTCACCTGTCACAACCAACTCACGCTCCGTGTCACTCTTACTACTCTCACCTCCACTCTTGACAGCGCACTCACCCTTACTCTCGACAGCGCACTCTTTCCTCATGCACCCGTCCGTTACACACCTTTCTCGCGCACACTCTTGCGCACACTCTCCCGTTACACCCTCTGTAACACTCACCACAGGTGTACACTCTTCCTTACTTTTGACAGCGCACTCTTTCCCCATGCACCTGTCCGTCACACATCTTTCTCGCACACCCTCTCCCGTTACATCCTCTGTAACACTCACCACAGGCGTGCATTCTCCCTTTACACCCTCCGTAACACTCCTCACTACGCGCTTCCATGTGCTCCCTCGCACACGCGCTACGACCGACTCACTCTCGACAGCACCCTCACTCCTTGGCACGCACTTTTTCCTCACACACCCCAGAGTCGGACTTTCTCGCACACCTCCTTTTTCGCACACCAGACCTGTCGCACACTTCACCAACGGCCTCTCACGAACACCCGGGTCCATCTCGACCCCCAAGCTTCTTAAATCACCTGGCGCATCATACGCACGACCATATTGGTCACCACTTACACCGGGTCCTCTTTCTCTTCGCTTCTCCTCCATCACCTGCGAATCCCTCATCCGGTTAATGAGCACATCATCACGATCCGAACACAGACTTTGGACCAATTCTTTTACTTCCTCCTTTATCTCTTTCTTATCCTCTCTCCGTCGCTTCTTAATTTCGCTCACCCCTTCTTCCACTTCTTCTAATTTCTGCTTCACCTCCTTCATCTCCTCGTGCGCCCCTTTAAGTTCTTCCTCTAACTCCACTTTATTTGTTTCTATGTGCTCCCGCACCTCCCGCTCTTTAACCTCCATCACCTCTACCACCTTGTTCATTTTCCTCGTCAGGTCCTCATGTACCGTCTGACACTCTTTTTTAATTACCCCTACGTCCTTTTTCATCTCCTTCTGTGTCGATTTTAAACCCTCTATTACCGCTGTGTTCTTCTTTACCTGGTCCCCCAACTCCTTTTGTCCCACTGTCAGTTGTTCTACTCCCAGCGTCAACTCCTCTATACCACCTTGCAATTTTACAGTCCCCTTTCTCACCTCCTTCTCCATGCGCTCCTTACAGTGCCTCACCTCCTCGCGCACTCCTCCGACCTCCTCACTCACACCTCTTCTGATCTCTTCTCCCATCACTTGCATCTCCTGCCCAGATGCCACCCTCATCTGCTCCATTTCCTCCCTGTGAGCATCCAATTTAGTTTCTACCCCCATTCTGACCCCCTCTATCTGCTGCCCCATTTGTTTAACTTCCCTTTCCGCTTGGTCCCTCATGTCCCTCAATTTGCCTTCCATACTGTTTTCTAACCCCTCTAACCCCTTTTTCATCCCTTCCATTTGATTCTCCTGAACGGCCATTCTGTTTTCTACCCCCATTAACCCCTCCTGTATTTCCCCTAATCTATTGTCTAATCCCTCTATTCTACTCCCTAACCCTCCGATCTGGGCCCCCATCCTTTGTTCTAACCGTTGGCTATTGGCCCCCATGTCCTCCCTCAATTTCTCGCTATTGGACCCCATTTGGCCCTCCAATCGCTCACCCTGAGCATCCTTCCGGTTCCCCATTACCCCCATTTGGTTTCCCATTACCCCCAATTGCTCACTCTGCAGTTTGAGGGACGCCTGCATTTGCGCCATAAATTGCTCCATGAGGGCCTGCATTTGGGCCATCCCTCCCACTTGTGCAGCGGGTGCGGCCGCCGTAGCTATGTGCGAGGCGCCATTTTGCGCGCCCGCAACCTCGTGCGCGAGGACGCCATTTTGCGAACCTGCCGCCCTCACTGCTTCGCTCTCCTCATGTCCCTCATGTCCCTCAATTTGGTCCTGGATCGACCCTGCCTCACTCTCCTCTACCGGAACCCAGCCGTCTTGATCTGCCATAGCGCGACTTTCAAAATTCGGGTTTTTTTTTTTTTTTGTAAAACAAAATCAAATTTCGCCGTTAATAATTTCGAGCGCGTGAAGCGTGCTTCGGGTCCAATCCCACTTCCCGACACCAATTGTTACGGACACGCGACTTAGATGTTATGATGGGCCGAGCGGAATGGCCGCCGTGTTCGCACAGTTTACCCGATTCCACCCGACGTTGACCAAATCGCGCTATGCTAAATCAATGAAGGAAAGGACACAACGACTGGGATAAATGAAACGACACAAGGGGGTACAGTTCTCAAGACCTCCGGAGGAGGATATAATTGGTGATGCAGAAAAGGGGTAGATTACAAGGTAAGAGGTAAAGCACAGAAAAGATGGGCACTTAGTTACAGTCTTATCTTATCCCCGACAGACCACAGACAAACGGAACAAGACTGACTTACACAGGGATTGATGGCAAGGAAGGACAGGCAGTCGATAGCACAAGGTGCACCTTGGCTCATGGGCAGAATCAAACACGGTCCGGTCCAGAGATGCGGGGAGGTATTGCAGCGCTCGGAGGTGGCGTCTCTCTTCTCCAAGCTGAGGGCGCATCTGACGTCACCTCCCTCTTCCTGCGCATGCTCAGCGGGGAGTGACACGCCCTCGGCTCATTGGCTCCGCCCCAGATGGAATCGGTCCGCCGCTTCTATTGGGTGCGGGGGGTTACCGGGCTCCGCCCTTGACGAGGAGCTGACAGCGAGCCCCTACGTGGTAACCCCGTCGGAGCACATGTTCGATGGCGGCTAACCAAGCCGGAGTGAGGACGCGCACTCCCCGCGCCGCCGCCGTTGTTGTTGCTGTTGTTGTTGTTGTTGTTGCTGAACCGTGAGGAAGAGCTGCGGGGAGGTATTGGGAGGTCCTAAACTTCCTAACGGTGCCATACAATCACATTCTGGTGCAACGAAGAGTCAGAATTAATGGAAACGAGTCCTTAACTGACATAGACTAAGAATAACTAGCAAGATGTCCTATAGTTGTCTACGTGAGATGCGGTGGACCTGGATGCGACATTTAATGGGGGAAATAGGGGAAGGTCGGGTCTACAGAGTGTTGTTTACAGAAAATGGGACTAGGGAATGGGGGATTGGGGATAGTTGGGAAGTATTGGGGAAATAGGGGAATATTTACAAGCGGATATGGATGGAGGCCAATCTCATATCCGCAACAATATATATATATATATATATATATATATATATATAATATATATATATATATATATATATATATGTATATATGTATATATGTATATATGTATATATGTATATATGTATATATGTATATACGTATGTATATATGTATATATGTATATATGTATATATGTATATATATTGTTGCGAATATGGAATTTGGCCTCCATATCCGCTTGTAAATATTCCCCTATTTTCTCCAATACTCCCCAACTTTCCCCAGTCCCCCATTCCCTAGTCCCATTGCATGTAAATAACAATCAGTAGAGCCGACCTTCCCCTTATTCCCCCATTAAATGTCGTGCCCAGGTCCACCGCACCACACGTAGACAACTTTCGGACATCTTCCTAGTTATTCTTATTCTATGTCAGTTAAGGCCTCGTCTCCATTAATTATGACTCTTCGTTGCACCAGAATGTGATTATATGGCATCAGTAGTGAGTTTAGGACCTTTCCCATACCTCCTCCCATCTTCTTCCCCAAACAACAACAATAACAACAACTACAACAACAATTACAACAACAACAGAGGAGATGGCGGCGGAGCGGGGGAGGATGCGTCCTCACACCGGCTCGATTAGCTCCAGACCATGCGCTCCACGGGGTTACCCCGAAGGGGCTGGCTGTCAGCTCCTCGTCAGGGGCGGAGCCAGTAACCCCCCCCGCACGCACCCAATGAGAAGCAACGTGCCGATTCCACGAGGCGGAGCTAACGAGCCGAGGGCGTGTCACTCCCCGCCGGATATACGCGGCCCCGGGCCGGATGTGACGTCAGATGCGCCTGAACTACGGAGAGCAGAGGAAGCCACCGCCACCCCCAGCGCGACGATACCTCCCCGCATCTTTGGACCGGACCGTACTGGACCCTGCTTTGAGCCAAGAGTGCACCTTGAGCCATCGATACCCGCTGTCCTTTTCATCAACCCCCGTGTGAGTCAGCCTTGTCCCGTTTGTCCGTCGTCTGTCCGGGGTTAATATAAGAGTGTGTCTAAGTGCCTGTCTTTCTGTGATTATAACTCTAGCCCCTGTAATCTGACCTTTCCGTACGAATATAATTGAGAACTGAAACATTGGTGTCGTATTGTGTTATTGTAATCCAGCCGGGTGTCTTCTTTTCCTTATTGAGCCAGCATCGCGCGACTCGTCAACGTTCGGGCACAATCGGGTAACTTGTACGGATACGGCGGCCATCCCGCTCGGCCCACCATACCATCAAAGTCGGATCTGTAACAATTGGTGTCGAGGAGTGAGATTCGGACCCGGGACTAAATTAGTTAGGCCCAAATTTTGGGAGGGAAAATCGATCCGGAGCGCGTACTGCGCTCGACAAAATCGATCCGGAGCGCGTACTGCGCTCGACAAAATCGATCCGGAGCGCGTACGGCGCTCGACAAAATCGATCCGGAGCGCGGGTACTGCGCTCGACGAAAGTATAACGGCGAAATTTCGAATTTGTTTTACGAAACTCGAATTTTGAAAGTCGCGCTATGGCGGATCAAGACGGCTGGGGTCCGGTAGGGGAGAGTGAAGCAGGGTCGGTCCAGGACCAAATTGAGGGACAAGAGGAGAGCGAAGCAGTGAGGGCGGCAGGTTCGCAAAATAGCGCCGTCACGCACGAAGTAGCGGGCGCGCAAAAAGGCGCCTCGCACGAGCGCGCGGTAGCCGAGCCGGCTGTATCAGCGGGCTTTAACATGCAGCCGTTTGACATGCAGCAGTTCATGGCACGGTTTAGCGAATACATGGCAGAGTCGAAGAGCGACAACGAAAAAAGAGCCAGGGAAATGGAGAAAATGGAAAACAGAATGGGGGAGCGACTAGGGAATCAAATCGGGGGGTTAGACAAGAAATTTGGGAAGTTAGACAATAATTTTGAGGAGTTAGACAAGAAATTTGGGAAGTTAGACAATAATTTTGAGGAGTTAGACAAGAAATTTGGGAAGTTAGACAATAATTTTGAGGGGTTAGACAACGGGATAAAAGAGGTGAGACATGGGTTAACGGGGGTAGAAAACAGAATGGCCGCTCAAGAGAATCAGATAGAGGGAGTGAAACATGGGTTAACGGGGGTAGAAAACAGAATGGCCGCTCAAGAGAATCAGATAGAGGGAGTGAAACATGGGTTAACGGGGGTAGAAAACAGAATGGCCGCTCAAGAGAATCAAATAGAGGGAGTGAAAAATGGGTTAGAGGGGTTAGAAAACAGTATGGAAGGCAAATTGAGGGACATGAGGGACCAAGCGGAAAGGGAAGTTAAACAAATGGAGCAGCAGATAGAGGGGGTCAGAATGGGGGTAGAAACCAAACTGGATGCTCACAGGGAGGAAATGGAGCAGATGAGGGTGGCATCTGGGCAGGAGATGCAAGTGATGGGAGAGGAGATCAGAAGAGGAGTGAGTGAGGAGGTCGGAGGAGTGCGCGAGGAGGTGAGGCACTGTAAGGAGCGCATGGAGAAAGAGGTGAGAAAGGGGACTGTAAAATTGCAAGGGGGCATAGAGGACCTGACGCAGGAGGTGGAGCAGCTGACGGTGGGACAAACGGAGTTAGTGGAGCAGGTTCAAAGGAACACTGCGGTATTAGGAGGTTTAAAGGCGACACAAAAAGAAATTAAAAACGACTTGATAGCGACACAGAGGCAATGTCAGATGATACGTGAGGGACTGACAACGAGGCTGGACGAGGTGATAGAGGTTATGGAGACGAAGGACCGGCAGGTGAGGACGCACATGGAAACGGTCAAGGTAGCCTTGGAGGACGAGCTTGAGGATACGTACCGGGGAATAAAAGAGGTGAAGCAGAAACTAGAAGAAGTGGAAGAAGGGATGAGCGAAATTAAGAAGCGACGGAGAGGGGATAAGAAAGAGATAAAGGAGGAAGTAAAAGAATTGGTCCAAAGTCTGTGTTTGGATCGTGATGATGTGCTCATTAACCGGATGAGGGATTCGCAGGTGATGGAGGAGAAGCGAAGAGGAAGAGGACCCGGTGTAAGTGGTGACCAATATGGTCGTGCGTATGATGCGCCAGGGGATTTAAGAAGCTTGGGGGTCGAGATAGACCCGGGTGTTCGTGAGAGGCCGTTGGTGAAGTGTGCGACAGGTCTGGTGTGCGAAAAAGGAGGTGTACGAGAAAGTCCGACTCTGGGGTGTGTGAGGAAAAAGTGTGTACCAAGGAGTGAGTGTGCTGGCGAGAGTGAGTCGGTCGTAGCGCGTGTGCAAGGGAGCACATGGAAGCGTGGTGTGGTGAGTGTTACAGAGGGTGTGACCGGAGAGTGTGCGCAAGAGTGTGCGCGAGGAAGGTGTGTGACGGACAGGTGCATGAGGAAAGAGTGCGCTGTCAGAAGTAAGGAAGAGTGTCCACCTGTGGTGAGTGTTACAGAGGGTGTAACGGGAGAGTGTGCGCGAGAAAGGTGTGTGAAGGACAGGTGCATGAGGAAAGAGTGTGCTGTCAAGAGTAAGGGTGAGTGCGTTGTCAAGAATGGAGGTGAAAGTAGTGAGAGTGACAAGGAGCGTGAGTTAGTTGTGACAGGTGAGCGAGGATGTACACCTGGGATGGAAGGATGCACACCTGGAATGGTAGAGCGTGAGTGGGAATGCACGCTGGAGTTGGTGGTGAGGCACGTGGTTGGGTGTGCGAATGAGGGCACACCTGTGATTGTCACAGAGGAGGTGACAGAGGAGGGGGCGCGAAGAGGTGTGTTGGTGTGGTGTGCTACCAACGGATGTGTGCCAAAGTGTTCGGTGGTCAGGTGTGTGACCAAGGCTGTGAGTGGAATGGGTGTGCCTGGGTGTGTAAGGAACGGTACAAGGAGCATGGGCACGGCTGGATGTGTGAGCAAGGAACGGGCTGCGGGGTGTAAGCGTCCAGGTGAAGCATCGACGTTACACGGGTTAGAGGTTAGAGCGACTTTTAGCCGAAGCGGGCCCTCGGTGCGTGCCGGGCTTCGCGTGCCGCGAGAACCAGCGGGGATCCGAACCACGGCGGTTTCGAAAGAACCGCCGTGCGCGATCCACGCTGGGCCTCGCGTGGAACGGCCGCGTCCGTGCTCCACTAGGCGGAGCGGGCGGCCCGATAGAAAGAGTCGTCATGGCGACCACTTTTTGTTGAGGAATTCCGGCAGGTCGAGATCGGGACATTGGATGGCTCCACGCCGAGGTGATGCGTGGGATCTCGGCCCGGGTAAGCCCCCGTCCCTGCCCCGAATGCCGGACGCATCCAGCCGCTGGCACAAAACAACCAGCATCCATTGCTTGGCTTTACGAAGCCGGGCTTTGGACAGGGATTGGCGCACCGAGAGGTATTAGTGAGTCGACTGGGTGATGAGGTTAGTGTTTTGGACCCAAAATTAGAGAAAAACAAAATTTGATGATTGGCAAGGGATTGGCAGTAGTGATTGGCAGATGATGGGCAGTGATTGGCAAATTTTTGATTTGTTGAAATTTGATGTGCAAAATTGGTAGTGAGAGACCCCCGATGTGGTGGGATGGCATCCCTGCCACCCTTCCCATGAGTGGGGCAAAGGAGCAATAGCTTATGGGGTGTATGGCAGTGAAAACTAGCCCGGGTGGGTTAGGATATGGCGTGTAGGGATCTAGCGAGGATTGACCTTAGGTGACGTTAAGTTTAGTTAGTGACTGATACCTGTAGTGGGGACGCAGGTAGATTAGTATGGATGATAATGACGTGGGAGCGCAATAGTTTAAAGGGACGACTGGGAAGCGCAAGTTTCAGAAGGGAGTAGTTAGCTGAGATGATGCCGTGTGTGTGAGGATGGAACAGGTGTGATTGCACAGGTGTGCAATTGGACAGGTGTGTGGAGCAGTGTATGAGTAGTGAGTGTGTGGATCAGCGCGAATGCGCTTGGGGAGAGAAGGGTGCAGGTGGCACCAGGTGTGAGAGCACAGGGTGCAAGTACAGGTGTGTGGAGAGAGTTGGAGTGAGTGGTACGGAGTGGTGTGCATGGTGCGAAGGTGTGGATGGGGGAAGAGTGGACCCCTTTCACGAGTACCCGGGGCGGGTAGTGTAAGTGTTAGGTAGAGGGTACAGGTAAATTGTGGTTGGATATTGGCATTTGTGGTGCGGTTGCAGAATGGTGTTGTGGATGGGTGCATTAGTGTTGTGGAAATGGCTGGGCGTGTAGCCTGTTAGTGTGTGTAGTTGGTTGGGCACTCCACCACTGTGAGGATGTCGGCCAGGTGAGGCCGCAGGTGGGCTCTGGGAGCCGGTAGAGTTGTGGATGGGGCCCGAGGATCCGGAGGATGGACCCGGGTAGCCCAGTGCCAGAGAGGGCACCGAGTGGGGAGAGAGCCAGAGGGCCTTCCCCAGGTAGTTAGGTTAGGGTAAGGAGCAGGTAAGCTCGGAGGCAACTGCAGTGGTGGAGGTGTGCAGGTGGGTAGACCCACTGGGAGAGGTACACGCCGCAGCCCTGAAATTGTGCGAGGGCACCGAGAGATGAATCGGGGGAGTGAGACCCCAAATTGAAGAGCACCACAGTTTGGCCAATGGGAATTGGTTTTTAGAACCCATAGTGTAAGAGGGCCAATGGTTTGGCCGGAGAGAGACCCCGGGTAGTGTAAAGTTGTTAAAGTCATTTAGGAGATAGTTAGGATTGATGAACCCGTCGCACCATACGCAGCCACTTACCTGTGGTGATGATGATGACTCCACACCTGTGTTTTCTTTGTTTTGTTGCAGGAGATGAATCGCTGTGTGGATTTGTGAGACGCATCACGACGTGGATGAGACATTGGGGTGATTCCTGATTCATCTCTCCCTCCCTAGGAGGGACTGATGATGAATTGGTAATGGCAAATTATGATGTTGAGTTGGAGATGGCAAATTTTGATGAGAGTTGAAAATGGCAAATTTGATTGGTTAGGAGGGAGAGAAGACGAATTTGGTTTATGGGAGGAACGGGGAAGACAGTAGGGATGTTTGTTGATTTGTAAAGTAGATGTTTATGGGTAGTGTTGTGTTGTGTGGATACAGTAAGGGGGTAAGGGAGGGGCCATGTAGGTTACCTGGTGGGGGGGGGGGGGCGTACGATAGGAACGTACCTGTCTCACCTGGTTCCCATGTGCCCCCAGTGTGCATCATCTTGTATTGCGTGCACTTTTGCGCCCTTACCACCTTACTCACTCTGTCTGCTTCTTTTGTCTCCCACCTCCGAGGATCTGGCTTTGGGGTAGAGAGAGAGGAAAGAGAGGTGCTGGCTGCGCAGTTGTGGGCCTGCACTTTCGCTGTTGGCTGCCTGGATCGATACACCATATGGACCGCAATGTTTGTGGCCACCCACAATGGACCGCAGCTCTTTTGCGGCCAAGCACCACCCGTGGAAGGACCTATGGGTCAACGTGGCACCTATGCCATAAAGGTGAACCACTGTTAATTAACACCACTGAAGGCCACACGAAGAGCAAGAGACACCTGCAGGGTTAGGGGTTGTCGCATTTATTTTTAATCATTGAACAATGGTGACTGCACCGGATGGTGCTGACTGTCGTGGTGGGGTGGTGCTTTTGATGCTGGGAAAGGGTGCTCTGCACGTTATTAAAGGCCGTCGGCCACAGAGCACTCGTGGGTTGGTGTATCGATGTTGGCAAGCGCGCTCTCTCTATGCATAACATCTGCATGTGTTCCTCCAAAAACAGGTCCTGGATCGTAGTGTAAATAGCAGCGTAGTCTTGTAAATAATGCTCCCTACCGGCTGTATGTTTAGTTTGAGAATTCTTTCCGGATTCGGTTATCCTGTGGGTGTGTTTCTGTGAGAGAAGGGTGCAACGTCGCAGGGGGACATATTTACTCATTTGTGAATATCTGTAAAACTGTCGCACTCAGGGTAGAGTTAATAGTAGAGGGAACTACATTGCGTGCCACACTAAAGTAGTATAAAAATTTATCGGGTCGGGGACGCCCCGAGGGTAGAGAAGGGTGCAATGTTGCGAATATGGAATTTGGCCTCCATATCCGCTTGTAAATATTCCCCTATTTTCTCCAATACTCCCCAACTTTCCCCAGTCCCCCATTCCCTAGTCCCATTGCATGTAAATAACAATCAGAGAGCCGACCTTCCCCTTATTCCCCCATTAAATGTCGTGCCCAGGTCCACCGCACCACACGTAGACAACTTTCGGACATCTTCCTAGTTATTCTTATTCTATGTCAGTTAAGGCCTCGTCTCCATTAATTATGACTCTTCGTTGCACCAGAATGTGATTATATGGCATCAGTAGTGAGTTTAGGACCTTTCCCATACCTCCTCCCATCTTCTTCCCCAAACAACAACAATAACAACAACTACAACAACAATTACAACAACAACAGAGGAGATGGCGGCGGAGCGGGGGAGGACGTCCTCACACCGGCTCGATTAGCTCAGACCATGCGCTCCACGGGGTTACCCCGAAGGGGCTGGCTGTCAGCTCCTCGTCAGGGGCGGAGCCAGTAACCCCCCCCCAGACGCACCCAATGAGAAGCAACGTGCCGATTCCACGAGGCGGAGCTAACGAGCCGAGGGCGTGTCACTCCCCGCCGGATATACGCGGCCCCGGGCCGGATGTGACGTCAGATGCGCCTGAACTACGGAGAGCAGAGGAAGCCACCGCCACCCCCAGCGCGACGATACCTCCCCGCATCTTTGGACCGACCGTACTGGACCCTGCTTTGAGCCAAGAGTGCACCTTGAGCCATCGATACCCGCTGTCCTTTTCATCAACCCCCGTGTGAGTCAGCCTTGTCCCGTTTGTCCGTCGTCTGTCCGGGTTAATATAAGAGTGTGTCTAAGTGCCTGTCTTTCTGTGATTATAACTCTAGCCCCTGTAATCTGACCTTTCCGTACGAATATAATTGAGAACTGAAACATTGGTGTCGTATTGTGTATTGTAATCCAGCCGGGTGTCTTCTTTTCCTTATTGAGCCAGCATCGCGCGACTCGTCAACGTTCGGGCACAATCGGGTAACTTGTACGGATACGGCGGCCATCCCGCTCGGCCCACCATACCATCAAAGTCGTATCTGTAACAATATATATATATATAGATATATATATATATATATGTATATATATATATATGTATGTATATATATATACACAAAGAATTAAGTTAAGCACCCCTACACAAAGAATTAAGTTAAGCACCCCCTAATCCTGTCCTGAACTGAACCCCCTCGAGCACGTTTGGGACATGTTGGGACGAAAATTGCGAAGATGGTCCCTCCAATAGCCAATCTGGATGAATTGGAACGTGCATTACATCGGGAATGGAACAACCTGCCACAGCAACGCATACGACGGCTTACAGGGTCTATGAGACGTAGGTTGAGTCAGTGATCCGATCACGTGGGTCCTACACACGTTATTGACGCAAAGATCGCTAGAGGTCTTCTCAGAACAATGACTGTACGTTAGAAAACATAAACGTCATCCACACTGTCCGTGATGGACCTATAGCTCCATACTTAAATTGAGGTGAAATATGCCTAAAATTCCCAAAAAATTCCACCTTAAATTATTCAGAATAAAATATGAAAACGGCATGATTGTTATGTTTTTATGTGACCATAATATCACTTCTCCAGAAAATATAGCAATATCATGGGTATATTACACTGTTTTGACGACAACAACTTGTAATGTGCGAGGTTGTAAAAAAAAACGGGGGGGGGTGCTTAACTTAATTCTTTGTGTATATATATGTATATATATA
>NC_136271.1:65033218-65103218 GCF_964187855.1 Myxine glutinosa
TTACATTCTGTGCTCTGTTCAAACAAACCGCAATCCCAAAGTTAAATAGCTACGGCTGTAGGCGTTTTGCAAACTAAGGAATTCTCTTTCTTTCGATGTTCGTTGCTGAATGTCTTTAAGGCTCGCTTTAAAATATACTTGCAGACACACACACACACACACCGCCCGATTTCTGTTTTTTCGGCTGTCAGATTCTTTCTGGGATGTTATGTTGTTAATAATTATTGTCGGGTATAATTGTTGTTAATAATGTTGTTGTTGTTAATAATAATTGTTAATAATAAATATTGTTAATATTGTTAATAATAAATAGAAATCGGGCGCTACTTTTGACTCACCCTGTATATACAGTCGTGGCCAAAAATATTGGCACCCTTGCACTTTTTGAAAATAATGTACCATTTCTTCCAGAAAATTGTTGGAATTAAAAATCTTTTGGTATCCACATATGTATTTCTTTGGTGTGCAGTGGAACAAAACCAAAAAAGCTGAAATAATTACTAAATCTTAACTTATGTTAAACAGGAATCCTAAAATGGCCCGGACGATATTATTGGCACCTTTTAGAAGTTGTTAGAAATAATTAGATTTCAAGCAGGTAATTCTCCTTTACTTTGTAATTGAACTCACCTGTGGTGAGTGACAGGTGCCTGCAATATAAAAATCACTCATTCAACCAGTTTGAATGGAGAAAAGTAGTCATTCTGCTGTTTTGTGTCAATGTGTGTACCGCAATGAGCATGGAGAAAAGAAAGAAAACCAGAGAATTGTCTGAGGAGGTCAGACACAAGATTGTAGCCAAGCATGGACAATCTCAAGGTGACATGTCCATCTCCAGAGACCTTGATGTTCCTGTGTCCACCATACGCAATGTTATCAGGAGGCTTAAGGCCCATGGCACTGTAGACAACCTCCCTGGATGTGGCCGCAAGAGAAAACTTGATCGAAGATTGCAGAGGAGAAAATTTTTCGAATGGTGGAGAAAGCACCTCAATCAACTGTTTCAATTTGCACCATCTGTTGCCAACTCAATGAAAGGGGGTTCTATGGTAGGAGACCAGGAGGACCCCACTGCTGAGAGAGAGACTTAAGAAAGCCTGACCGGAGTTTTACCAAAACACACCTGAACAAGCCAAAGTCCTTCTGGGAGAATGTCCTGTGGACAGATGAGACCAAATTAGAGCTTTTCGGTAAAGCACATCATCTCTATGTTTACAAAAAACAAAATGAAGCCTTCAAAGAGAAGAACACCTTCCCTACAGTCAAACATGGAGGAGGTTCAGTGATGTTTTGGGGTTGCTGTGCTGCCTCTGGCAATGGGTGCCTTGAATGTGTGCATGGTATCATGATATCAGGAGATTGCCAAGGCATTTTGGAGCGCAATCTTCAGCCCAATGTCAGAAAGCTGGGTCTCCGTCGAAGGTCATGGGTCTTGCAGAAGGACAATGACCCCAAACACACTTCAAAAAGTACCCAGGAATGGTTCAACACAAGTTCTGAAGTGGCCAGCAATGAGGCTGGATTCTAAATCCCATTGAACACCTGTTGGGAGATCTGAAAACAGCAGTTGGGAGAAGACACCCTTTAAATCTGGGAGAACTGGAGCAGTTTGCACAAGAAGAGTTGGGCAAACTGCCAGTAGAGAGGTGGAGGAAGCTCATTCATGGTTATAGGAAGTGCTTGACTGCAGTTATTTTGTCCAAAGGTTGTGCTACCAAATATTAAGTCTCGGGTGTCAATAATTTTGTCCATGCCATTTCTTTTTATTTTCTGATTTAATAAGGTATATAAAGTTCTTTTCTTTTTTTTCTTTTTTTTGTATACAGAGTCCAGGCTCGTGAAAGAGCTAACATTTATCAAACAAACAAATCAAACAAACAAGCAAACAAAGTATATAAAAAGGGGAGCGGTCGACAAGATGGGGAGAGAAGGGGAGGAAGCACACAAACACAACATTTGAGAGCAGGGACATCGGGAGATGTTTTTGGAGGGAGAGGGCCTGGGGGGAGGCAGGATAGTTATAAAACGCAAGGACACCAAGGACTTCCAGGAAAGAAGTCAAAAGTCACCTCAAAAAAGTGGATTTGGGGTGAAATTAGCGGGGGTAGAAAAGATCAAGGTTTTGGATTGGGGAAGATAAGAGATGGTGGTGAACAGCCGTTTTAAAGACCTGGAGGGAGGAGTGGGATTGAAGAGAGTGAGGGAGTTTGTTCCAGAGGTGGGAGAAAAGAGGAATGAAGGAGTGAAGGTGAGCAGAGAGTCTTGATTTTGGCAGTTTAACCATAAGAGGGTTGCAGGCAGATCTTGTGCGACCTGCAGGGATATTTGGGGGACAGAGCCCAGAGAAAGCTGGGGGAGCAAGGCCGGAGAGGAGTCGGTAGAAGACGGAAAGACCACCAACCTGCCTGCGGTGATTAAGTGAAAGGCCCTCGGAGATAGCGTCATCGCGGGAGATTCCAATGATTCTGAACGCTTTGGTTTCAACAGCGTGAAGACGAGCTAGGTGTGAGGCAGGAGCACCAGCCCAGAGGGGAGAGCAGTACTCCATTGAGCTGCGGATGAAAGCCTTGTATGTGGTGAGGAGCTCAGGGGTGCCAAGGAAGGACTTCGCACGACGGAGGATGCCCAGTCGGCGACTGGCTTTGGAGACCAGCTTGGAAATGTGGTTTTCCCAGGAAAGATCATGGCAGATAGTGAGACCCAAAAGCTTGAGTGACAGAACTTCTTGGAGAGGATTATGCAGAAAGTAGATGGGAGGGTTGTCCAGTCGGTCTTTTCGGAGAGACATCGAAAGAGTGTGAGATTTGTCAGGATTGAAAGACATGTTCCACTTGTTTGCCCAGTCTGTGATTTTGTCCAGGTCTGCAGAGAGTGAGGAGGCTGCAGACTGCCGATCTGAGGGATGAGGAATGGAGCGGCAGAGAGTGGAGTCATCAGCAAAGAGATAGAAAGGATTTTCAAGAGAGTCAGAGAGATCATTGATGAAGACCAGAAAAAGCACAGGGCCCAGAACACTGCCTTGGGGAACTCCAGCCTGAACAGGAAGAGGAGATGAGAGAAACCCATTCAGGGCCACACGTTGACTACGACTAGAGAGGAAGTCCGCCAGCCATGCGTGGAGATTTCCATGGATACCAAAGGAGGAGAGTTTGAGGAGCAGAGCGGGGTGCCAGACCGTATCGAAGGCACGTGATATGTCGAGGGAGACGGCTCTAATTTCCTGTTTGGCATTGAGGACCTCCATCCATTGTTGAGACAGCAGAAGCAGCATGTCCAGAGTAGAGTGACCTGGTCTGAAACCAAATTGATGATCAGAGATCAAGCCATTGGAGAAGAGGAAAGATTTCATATCTGAAGCAAAGATGGATTCCATGACTTTGCTGATAATCGGGAGAAGGCTGATTGGTCTGTAGTTGCTAGGATCTGTTTTTGCACCTTTTTTGTGCAAAGCGGTGATGTTGGCTGATTTCCAAGCAGATGGCAGTTGACCTTGAGCAAAAGAGAGGGTGAAGAGAACAGAGAGAGGGAGTGAAAGAGCGGAAGAACAGGATTTTAGGACCCGTGGGCTGATGCCGTCAGGTCCAGTTGCAGAATCAGAGTCGAGGGTTGACAGAAACTTTTCCACCTTGTCAGGAGGAAAGGCCACGGAGTCCAGGAGCAGCTGGGTACGACTGGGTATGGTGGGTACAGAGAGGGATGGGTTTGGGACAAAAGATTTAGAGGCAAACACAGAGTTGAGGCATTCAGCTTTTTCACGTGCGGAGTCAGCTGTGTAGCCGTTTGAGGTAAGGGAGGGGATGGAGGGGGAACAAACACCAGAAACAGATTTGACCAGATGCCACCAGGATTTGGAAGAGGGAGACAGATAAGAGAGTTCGGTCTTGAGAACGGAGAGATATTGTTTCCTGGCTCTCCTGAATCAAAAACAAAGGTTCTGTAATATTAACAGTGAATAAAGAATTGTGGAGACCAAATACTTTTGTCAATTTCAACTTATTTTTCGAGAAAATTGTGAGTTATTTGAAAAAAGTGCAAGGGTGCCAATATTTTTTGCCATGACTATAAACAGCACATATACACATATATATATATATATATATATATATATATATATATATATATATATATTATATATATATATATATATATATATATATATATATATATATATATATATATATATATATATATATATATATATATATATATATATATATATATATATATATATATATATATATATATATATATATATATATACTGTATATATATATACTGTATATATATATACTGTATATATATATATATATATATATATATATATATATATATATATATATATATATATATATATGTATATATATATATATATATATATATGTATATATATATATATATATATATATATATATATATATATATATATATATATATATATATTGTTACTAATCGCGGTTTAGGATGTTGTTTGCCGAGCGAAGGCTCCGCGACCGAACAGTTGTTCCCCGACTCACCCGATTCACCCAGAACTTTGGCCGTATCGCACCGCAGCTGCCCAATCTGGAAAAGACTAAAACGACGAAATGCAAAGAGGAAAAGGAATAAGACGAGAAGACGGACAGAAGAGTAATTGGATTTATTATACACGCAAGCAAAAAGAAAGCAGTCACGTTTATTTACAACACATAAGACGCAGGTGACACAGTGCAAATACTAGCTTATACAGACTTAATTAAATACCCAGGGACAAGACACACAGAACAAACTCACGTACACAAGAAGGGTGGAAAGGCAGGAGGTGGATGGCTGGAGGGAGAGGAAGGTCCAAGGGGGTACTGCAGCACGATCGGCGCGTTTAGCAGCCGCCGTTCCTTCGCGGCCCTGCTCAAAACCGCCGTCCAGGCCCCAAGCGGCTGTTGGGTGTTGTTGCTGCTGTGGCCGCCGCTTGCGTTGCCAGGACTCGTCTGACTCGTCTGGTCCAAACCCTCAACTCAACAACACTCTTGCACGTCTCCCTGTCCAACCACTCTTTCTCTCTTGGTCCAACCACTCTTTCTCTTTCTTGGTCCAACCACTCTTTCTCTCTCTTGGTCCACTCACTCCTCACCACCGACCACCCCACGCTTCTTGCGCGCGCGCCTTTATAGCGCCTCCAGCGATCAAGCCGCCGGCCTTCAGGACACGCCCATCGGTGTGCTCACCTCGGCCCTGGTTGGTCACGCGACCCTCTGGCTCCGCCCTTGATGACGACGGGCGGGCACGCCCCTCTTCCCCGACCCGAGCACATGTTCAATGGTGGTTTTGGAGGGGATGTAATTGGCAATCGAGGCTTGGCAATGACGAAAGGGGATGTGAAAGGAAATGGAGATTTTGGGGATGGGAATGAAAGGGGATCTATTCTCTTTCACTGGTGCAATGGAGTACTTCAATTAATGGGAGACACAGCCTTACCCGAAAACACAGAATAAGATATAACTATCGAACAGGGGTATTCTATTATTGGCTGACGTGTATGCTTGTGGACTAATTATGGGATGCCCTTTCACCTTTACACAGCTCCGGAGGCAGGGGGCGCAGAATAAACAATAATAATAATAATAAAGCACACAATCAAAAAAATACAGTCCTCATATCCGCAACACTGCACCCTCCTCCTCTTAGGCACGGCCCGGGCCTACAACTTTTATTTAGTGTGACACGTAGGTGTAGTTCCCTCTACTTTTAACCTGACCCTGAGTGCGACAGTTTTAAAACATAAATAAATGTGTCCCGCTGCTCCATTGCACCCTGCCTAACAGACTTACGCCCACAGTTAACCGAATTGCGGAATGGTCTTCAAACTATACACTGACGGTGGGGAGCATTATTTACAATGACGCTATTTTTATTTACAAAACTAACCCAGGACCTGTGATTGTTCTTTCTGGGGGGGGAGACAGTCTGCTCTGCATCAATGCACCATGAAAGCACCCAAAAATGCACCAATACACACCCAAGCACCAATCGGTGCAGTCACCATTGTTCAAGAATAAAAAATAAATCAACAACCCCTAACCCTGCAGGTGATCTCTTGCTCTTCGGCTCCCTCTGCTGCTTATTATTATTTGTTCTTCCAGATGTTGTCATTCCTTTGCTTTGCTTACTGGCGGCCTATTTGTATTAAAACTTGCACCCAATGTGTCCGTTTTTATTTATTTTATTTATGGCCCACAGGGCCGACTACGTGTGGTTCACCTGTGGGGCATCGGTGCCCTGTGGCCAAGGTCCGCCAGCAAGATGTCGGGCCCTCATGGCCGGTTCCAGCAGAGGGGCCATGCCCCAACCATAAGCAGAGGGTCCATAAGTGGTGCTTGGCCACAGACATGTGGTCCATAATGTGGTGCATCGATGCAGACAGCTGGTTCTGGGAATTCCGGGCGCACAATGGAGGACCCACGCACGCTCCCCTCGGCACCCAATGGCGCACAGGTCATGTGGGAGACAAAAGAGACAATTGAGCGAGGGGTAAGGTCACAAGGGTACACATCAATAAGGCAATGCAAGGCGAAATGCGTACGGAGGGCGAAGTGAGAAAGCTCGTCCCTACCGTACGTCACCCCCCTGTCACCTACACTACCCTTGCCCTTACCCCATATTTACAAAATCTACCCATTTACAAATTCGTCACTACTGTCACGTCTTCCCCATATTTCTCCGATACCAAATTGGTCTCCACAATCCCTCTACTTCAAAATTTGCCATCACCAAATTCATCATCAATCCTCATAAGGAGGAAGAGATGGAACATCAAAGCACAATGTCACACCCACGTCATGATGCGTCTCACAATCGAAACATTTGCATCATAAAAAATAATCAAAACATGGCATGGTGTGGAGTACCTGTCACCTCAGGTGAGTGGATGCAGATGGTGCGAGGAGACTTCATCCTAACTACTTTCTAAATGACATTAACACACTTTACACTACCCGGGGTCTTTCCCTGCCAATCCATTGGCCACTTACTCTATGGGTTCTAACAACCAATTCCCATTGACCAAACTGTGGTGCTTCTCAATTTGGGGTCTCACTCCCCCGATTCATCTCCCGGTGCCCTTGCACAATTTCTGGGCTGTGACGTGTAGCTCTCCCAGCAGGTCTACCCACCTGCACACCTCCACCACTGTAGTTGCCACCCGAGCTTACCTAGCTCCTCACCCTAACCTAACTAACTGGGGAAGACCCCTCCTGGCTCTGTCACCCCTTGGTGCCCTCTGGCACTGGGCTACCCGGGTCTGTCCTCCGGATCCTCGGGCCCCATCCACAACAACTACTACCGGCTCCCAGAGCCCACCTGCGGCCTCACCTGGCCGACATCCTCACAGTGGTGGAGTGCCCAAACCAACTACACACACTAACAGGCTACACGCCCAGCCATTTCCACAACACTAATGCACCCATCCAAAGACCATTCTTTCACCCGCACCACAGATGCCAATATCCAACCACAATTTACCTGTACCCTCTACCTAACACTTACACTACCCGCCCCGGGTATCCGTGATGGGGGTCCACTCTTCCCCCATTCACACCTTCGCACCATCCACTCCACTCCATCGTTTCCACCATACTCACTCCACGACCATCCATTCCAATCCTCCAGATATTCCATTTATTCCATACACCTGTCCTCCATTCACCTGTCGTTGCACACCTGTGCAATCATACCTGGTGCCACCTGCACCCTCCTCCTCTTCCTAGACCATTTGGTCAGCACAATACACAATCACCTTCACTCACTCATACACTGCTCCACACACCTGTTCAGTTGCACACCTGTGCAATCACACCTGTTCAATCACACCTGTTCAATCCTCAAACACACGGCATCATCTCAGCTAACTACTCCCCTCTGAAACTTGCGCTTCCCAATCGTCCCTTTAAACTATTGCGCTCCCACGTCATTATCATCCACGCTAATCTACCTGCGTCCCCACTACAGGTATCCTTGTCACTAACTAACCTTAACGTCACCTAATGTCATCTTCTAGGTCCCTACACACAATATCCTAACCCACCCGGGCTAGTTTTCACTGCCATCAACCCCATAAACCTAGTGCTCCTTTGCCCCCCCCGCTGTGAGGGATGGTGGATTTGCCATCCCACCACATCGGGGAGGTCCTATTATCAATTCCGCTCGTCCAAATCCAACAAATCAAAAATTTGTCTGCTAATCACCGTACCATCATCAAATTTTGCTTTTTTTTCTAATTTCGGGGCCAAAACACTATCCTCATCACCCGTCTACTTATTAGATCCTCTCGGTGCGCCAATTCCCTTCTAAAGCTCGGCTTCGTACAGCCGAGCAATGAATACGGGTTGTTTTGTGCCAGCGGCTGGATACGTCCCGCATTCGGGGCAGGGACGGGGGCTTACCCGGGCCGAGATCCCACGCACCACCTCGGCGTGGAGCCATCCAATGTCCCGATCTCGACCTGCCGGCACGTCTCAACAAAAAGTGGTCGCCATGACGACCCTTCCTATCGAGCTGCCCGCTCCGCCTAGTTGAGCACGGACGCGGCCGTTCCAAGCGAGGCCCAGCGTGGATCGCGTACGGCGGTCCTTTCGAACCCGCCGTGGCTCGGATCCCCGCTGGTTCTCGCGGCACGCGAAGCCCGGCACGCACCGAGGGCCCGATTCGGCTATAAGTCGGTCTAACCGCTAACCCGGTTACCGTCGATGCCTCACCTGGATGCCTACACGCATACGCTACCCCTTTCTTGCTCATACCTCCAGCTGTTCCCATGCTCCTCGTACCTTCCCTTACACACCTCGGTACACTCATTCCACTCACAGCCTTGGTCACACACCTGACCACCGAACACTTTGGCACACATTCGTTGGTCGCACACCTCACCAACACACCTCTTCGCGCCCCTTCCTCGGTCACCTCCTCTGTGACAATCACAGGTGTGCTTTCACTCGCACACCCAACCACGTGCCTCACGACCAACTCAAGTGTGCATTCCCACACACGCTCTACCATTCCAGGTGTGCATCCTTCCATTCCAGGTGTACATCCTCGCTCACCTGTCACAACTAACTCACGCTCCTTGTCACTCTCACTACTCTCACCACCACTCTTGACAACGCACTCACCCTTACTCCCGACAGCGCACTCTTTCCTCATGCACCTGTCCGTTACACACCTTTCTCGCACACACTCTTGCGCACACTCTCCCGTTACACCCTCTGTAACACTCACCACAGGCGTACACTTTCTCGTTACATCCTCTGTAACACTCACCACAGGTGTACACTCTCTCGTTACTTCCTCTGTAACACTCACCACAGGTGTACACTCTCTTGTTACTTCCTCTGTAACACTCACCACAGGTGTACACTCTCTCGTTACTTCCTCCGTAACACTCACCACACCGCGCTTCCATGTACCCCCTCGCACACGCGTTTCGACCAACTCACTCTTGACGGCACACTCTCCCGTTACATCCTCTGTAACACTCATCACTACGCGCTTCCATGTGCTCCCTCGCACACGCGCTATGACCGACTCACTCTCGACAGCACACTCACTCCTTGGCATGCACATTTTCCTCACACACCCCATGGTCGGACATTCTCGCACACCTCGTTTTTCGCACACCAGACCTGTCGCACACTTCACCAACGGCCTCTCACGAACCCCCGGATTCAAACCAATCCCCAAGCCGATTGAAGCTTTCCTCACATCATATACATTTCCGATTATATCGCCACTCACCTTGGCACCTCGTCTCCGCACCTCTTTTGCCACCTGCAAACTTTTTATTTGGTTAGTGAGCAGCACATCATGATTTGAACACAGGCCTTGTACATATTCCATGACTTCCTCCTTTATCTCCCTCTTAGTTTCCCTCCGTCTCTTCTTAATTTCCCTCACCCCCTCTTCCACCTCCTTTAATTTTTCCTTTACCTCCTTCATCTCCCGGTGCGCCCCCTCTATCTCTTCCTCTAACGCCACCTTAACCGTTTCTATGTGCGTCCTCACCTCTCGGTCCTTCGTCTCCATTACTTCTGTCACCTCCTCCAACTTCTTCGTCAACCCCTCATGTACCATCTGACATTCCTTTTGTGTTGCTATTAATTCGTTTTTAATGTCCTTTTGTGTCGCTTTTAAACCCCCGATGATTGCAGTGTTCTTTTCCACTTGGTCCGCTAGTTCCCTTTGTCCGACTGTCAGCTGTTCTACTCCCTTCGTCAGACCCTCTATTCCCCCCTGTAACCTAGCCGTATTATTTCTCACCTCTTTCTCCATACGCTTCTCACCTCGCTTTACCTCCTCGCGTAGCCCCGAGACCTCCTCACTCACACCTCGTCGTATCCCCTCTTTCATCTCCTCCATCTCTTTTGTAGATGCCACCCTCATCTGTCCCAATTCATCCCTCTGAGCATCCAATTTGGTTTCTACCCCGATTTTTACCTCCTCTATCTGCTCTCCCATTTGTTTAATTTCTCGGGCGGATTGCTCCCCTATCTCCCGCAATTTGCCTTCCATCCTATTTTCTAGCCCCATTAACCCATTTTTCATCCCCTCTATCTGATTCTCCTGGGCAGCCATTCTATTTTCCACCCCCGTTAACCCATGTTTCATCCCTTCTATCCCATTGTCTAACCCCTCAAATTTCTTGACTAATTCCCCGATTTGATTTCCTAGTCGCTCCCCCATTCTGTTTTCCATTTTCTCACTATCAGCTCTCAATTCGTCCCTCATTACCCCCATACTGTTTTTCAAACCTCCAATTTGGTCTCCCATACTCATCTGTACAGCTGCCTGTAGCTGCGCAATGAGGGCCTGCATGTCAATCGGCTGCATGTTAAAGCCCGCTGATACAGCGGGCTCGGCTACCGCGCGCTCGTGCGAGGCGCCTTTTTGCGCGCCTGAAACCTCGTGCGCGAGAGCGCCATTTTGTGCGCCTGATACCCCCTCAACCACATTGCCAATGTTCTCCTCCTCTCTTTCATCCACATACATTTCCCCGAGGTCCTGGGTCGATTCTACCCCGTCTATCTCTCCCACCGGCATCCCGTCGCCTTGACCAGCCATGGCGCGATTTCAAAATTCGGGTTTTGTAAAACAAAAGCAATTTCGGTACTTTGTAATTTTGAGCGCGTTAAGCGCGCTTCGGGTCCAATCTCACTTCCTGACACCAATTGTTACTGATCGCGGTTTAGGATGTTGTTTGCCGAGCGAAGGCTCCGCGACCGAACAGTTGTTCCCCGACTCACCCGATTCACCCAGAACTTTGGCCGTATCGCACCGCAGCTGCCCAATCTGGAAAAGACTAAAACGACGAAATGCAAAGAGGAAAAGGAATAAGACGAGAAGACGGACAGAAGAGTAATTGGATTTATTATACACACAAGCAAAAAGAAAGCAGTCACATTTATTTACAACACATAAGACGCAGGTGACACAGTGCAAATACTAGCTTATACAGACTTAATTAAATACCCAGGGACAAGACACACAGAACAAACTCACGTACACAAGAAGGGTGGAAAGGCAGGAGGTGGATGGCTGGAGGGAGAGGAAGGTCCAAGGGGGTCCTGCAGCACGATCGGCGCGTTTAGCAGCCGCCGTTCCTTCGCGGCCCTGCTCAAAACCGCCGTCCAGGCCCCAAGCGGCTGTTGGGTGTTGTTGCTGCTGTGGCCGCCGCTTGCTTTGCCAGGACTCGTCTGACTCGTCTGGTCCAAACCCTCAACTCAACAACACTCTTGCACGTCTCCCTGTCCAACCACTCTTTCTCTCTTGGTCCAACCACTCTTTCTCTTTCTTGGTCCAACCACTCTTTCTCTCTCTTGGTCCACTCACTCCTCACCACCGACCACCCCACGCTTCTTGCGCGCGCGCCTTTATAGCGCCTCCAGCGATCAAGCCGCCGGCCTTCAGGACACGCCCATCGGTGTGCTCACCTCGGCCCTGGTTGGTCACGCGACCCTCTGGCTCCGCCCTTGATGACGACGGGCGGGCACGCCCCTCTTCCCCGACCCGAGCACATGTTCAATGGTGGTTTTGGAGGGGATGTAATTGGCAATCGAGGCTTGGCAATGACGAAAGGGGATGTGAAAGGAAATGGAGATTTTGGGGATGGGAATGAAAGGGGATCTATTCTCTTTCACTGGTGCAATGGAGTACTTCAATTAATGGGAGACACAGCCTTACCCTAAAACACAGAATAAGATATAACTATCGAACAGGGGTATTCTATTATTGGCTGACGTGTATGCTTGTGGACTAATTATGGGATGCCCTTTCACCTTTACACAGCTCCGGAGGCAGGGGGCGCAGAATAAACAATAATAATAATAACTAGAACGGGCACTCGGTAGAGCGCATACCTTCGCCGCAGCTACTGTTCTGTACTTGGCATGGGAGTGTAGGGAACAGAACAACAAAAATACGATTTTGACCTTTTCGTGACCTTGACCTTGACCTTTGACCCGATTGCTCCCAAAATCTAATCAAATGTGTCCCGTATAATAACCAATCATCCCACCAAATTTCATGCAATTCGGTTGAATACTTTTTGAGTTATGCGAATAACATACACACACACACACAGACATACAAATAAATACACAGCGATCAAAACATAACCTTCCGCTTTTGCGAAGGTAATAAAGCACACAATCAAAAAAATACAGTCCTCATATCCGCAACTATATATATATATATATATATATATATATATATAAAAATAAACAGAAATCGGGCGCTACTTTTGACTCGCCCTGTATATATATATATTGTCATGTTTATGGGGGTAGCTAATGAAATACCTTAGTCCAGGTAAAATGTATAGGGTAGTGTGCTCCGACTGTTTCAAAGAAAAAGAAACCTTCCTGTACCTAAGTCAGGGCCCGATGTCGTGTCAGTGTATATTTGTCTCCCTGCAAGGGGTGGAGCTATGCTAATGAATTAGGGTATAAGGGTAGATTTCCTGTGTGGAGTTGCCTCTGTGGTTTCCCATTTGTTCCTTATGACACTTACAACACCAGCCATGCGATCAGCGCCTACAATTAAATAACATAATCGCCAATCGGATCCGAACACTACCACTGACGCCACCCAGCCGAGTCATCTCAAGGGGTGTCAAGAGGTGGCCATGAGGCCACGCCCCGAAGAATGATTGGGTAAAGAACGTTGGGGTGAGCGGGTGGCGCTCTTTGATTGGAGCGCGTGTGACATCATCATAGAACGTTCGAGCACCAGAGACGAAAAAGACGTACCGCCATTTTCGCTCTCATGCGCTGTGTTTCATTACGAGCGGACGTACTCTTGGTCCTTGCTTTCATCCTGTCACTGTCACAGTCATACGCTCTCTCTTGGTTCCGACATTCATTACGAGCGGACACACTCTTGGTCCTGGCTTCCATCGTTCGTGTGCAGTCGCACTTCTCTCTCTGTTCCGGGCTCCGCGAAAGGCGTACGCAACTCTCTCACTCTCTCTCTCTCTCTTGGTGTTGTGCTCCGTGCCATGTGCGCCTGAGAAACTTCGGAGCATGGAGCGATCGGAGGAAGGAGTTTTGCTGCCGCTTCACAGCTCAGTGTGCCATGTGGCGATTTGTGCCGTCCAGACCAGAGTTAAGTGCCGGCCGGCAGGAACATTGTTTATTTTTACTTTTGTTTTCCCCTTGTGTTGTATATGAGTCCGTGTGGAGATGTCTCAATATAGGATTTATTTTACCTCAACATTCTTTTTATCATGTATATCTTTACCTCAACATATATCTTTTTAAACGTTTCCCAGTGTGTACCCTGGTCAGAATAGGTACACCGTATCCCTGCGTGTCGTAAGAGACGACTAAGAGGGTTGGCGTCAGGAAGGGCATCCGGCCATAAAAACATTGCCTCAAAAAGAGAACCATGACAATCACAAGTACATATGGGCAGGGTGCAGCCCAAAGTGGAGATCGGTTTCTGAGGTTTGGGACATGGAATGTGGGGACAATGACAGGGAGATCAGGAGAAGTGGTGGAAGTATTGGTCAGAAGAAGAGTGGACATATGTTGTGTGCAAGAGACGAGATGGAAGGGAAGTGGTGTGAGAATGGTGAAGGGTAGGCAGGGACAGAAATACAAGTTTGTGTGGCAAGGGTGCCCGGAGGGCGTGAATGGTGTTGGTGTCCTGTTTTCTGAGGAGTTTGTAGACAGTGTGGTGAGTGTGACTAGAGTGAGTGATAGGTTGATGATGGTGAAAATGATGATTGGAAAGCTCTTGGTGAACGTCATCTCGGGATATGCTCCGCAGGTTGGTCGAAGCGATGAAGAGAAGGACAAGTTCTGGTGTGCGATAGAGAAGCTGATGGAAAACGTGAAAGATGAGGAAGTTGTTGTGGTGGGAGGAGACCTGAATGGACATGTGGGAAGGAGTATGGATGGTTTTGAGGGAGTTCATGGGGGTTACGGATATGGTGTGAGAAATGGAGAAGGTGAAAGGATTTTGGAGTTTGCTGATGGAGCTGATTTGTTGATTTGTAATACTCAGTTCCACAAAGAGGACAATAAGCTTGTTACATACACGTCAGGTGGGTCGACGACAACCGTTGACTACCTGATGGTGCGTCGGCGAGATAGGGGGCACCTCCGGGACACAAAGGTGATCCCGGGGGAGGAGGCTGTTTCACAGCACCACTTGGTTGTCTGCGACATAAGGGTGAAAGGTGCGAGGAGAGCTCGGCGGGTGAAGTACCAACCGAGAATGAAGGTGTGGAGGTTGAAAGAGGTGACAGTAAGGGAGGCATTAAAAGAGAGGCTGAGTAGGGTAGAGGATGATGTGGTTGAGCTTGAAAGTGGTTGGATGTCAATGAAAGCTAGTCTGTTGGGAGCCGTTGGTGAGGTATGTGGATGGACAAAAGGACCACCGAGGCACTCGGAAACATGGTGGTGGGATGTTGAGGTTGGAAAGAGGCTTGACGAGAAGAGGAAGAAGTTCAAAGAGTGGCAGAAGGCAAAGGGTACGGGAGCAGAAACAGCAGAGCATGAAAGTTATAAGGCAGCCAGGAAGGCTGCAAAGAAAGAGGTAGCAAAGGCGCAGGAGGCATGTAGGAAAATGTTCGGAGAACGCTTGGATTCGGAAGAGGGTCAGAAAGCAGTATTCAGGATTGCAAAGCAGATAGCGAAAGAGAGGTGTGATGTGATGGGGGTGAGTTGCTTGAAGGATGAAGTGGGACAAATCGTTGTCGACCCAGATGGAATTAAAGGAAGATGGAAAAGATATATGGAAATGCTGTTGAATACAGAGAATGAATGGGATGGCAACATAGAGAGTAACCCAGTTTTAGGACCGGCAGAGAAGATAACTGAGAAGGAAGTTGAGGAAGCGATAAAAGCAATGAAGAGTGGAAAAGCGGGAGGGCCGACGGGAGTTGTGGGAGATATGTTGAAGGCAGCAGGAAGTTGGGGTGTGAAGAAAATGACAGAGATCTGTAATCTGGTGGTGAAAGAAGGCCGCATTCCAGTGGATGGGGAACTGAGTACCCTCGTCCCTCTATACAAGGGGAAAGGTGACCCTCTGGAGTGTGGCTCCTACCGAGCGATAAAGTTATTGGAGCATGGAATGAAGGTATTGGAAAGGGTGTTGGAGAGGAGGATAAGGGAGAAAGTGAAGATCGACGAAATGCAGTTTGGATTTATGCCAGGAAGAGGAACGACAGATGCGCTTTTCATTGTGAGGCAGTTACAGGAGAAGTACATGGATAAGAGGAAGAAGTTGTTTTTTGGGTTTGTTGATCTGGAGAAAGCATTCGATAGGGTTCCACGCAAAGTATTGACATGGGCATTGAGGAAGTTAGGAGTGGAGGAATGGTTGATCAGAGTAGTGATGGCAATGTACAAAAGAGCACGCACAGCTGTAAGGACGAAGGACGGGAACAGTGGTGAGTTTGAGGTGAAGGTGGGAGTGCATCAGGGGTCGGTACTAAGTCCACTACTATTTGTAGCTGTGATGGAGGTGCTGGCTCAGACCGTAAAGGAGGGTTTACCGTGGGAGTTGTTGTATGCAGATGATCTGGTGTTGATTGCGGAAAGTATGGATGGACTGAAGGAAAAGATGAACAAGTGGAAGGAATGTATGGAGACAAAAGGTCTGAAGGTGAATATCGGAAAGACAAAGGTGATGGCAAGTGGTAAAGCATGTGGTGAGGTGGAAAGAACTGGGAAGTGGCCGTGTGCTGTGTGCAGGAAGGGTGTCGGAGTGAACTCCATTCAATGTACAATGTGTGCTGAGTGGGTTCATCAAAAATGTAGTGGTCTGAGAGGGTCATTAACAGTGTGGCAGCTACATTCAAATGTAAGGTGTGCACAGAGGGAGCTGCAGATGGAGGAAATGTTGAGTTGGATCTTGGAGACGGCGTGAAGCTGGAAGGTGTGAAAAACATTTTGCTACCTCGGAGACATGCTGAATGGAGAAGGTGGATCAGACTCGGCAACGGTTGCTCGAGTGAGATGTGCATGGAAGAAGTTTCGGGAACTGAGTGGCGTGCTGATGAGGAGGAGAGTGTCGCTGAAGCTGAAGGGAAAGGTGTATGCTGCATGTGTGAGAAGTGTTATGATTTATGGGAGCGAGACATGGGTAATGAACGTAGAGCAGCAACGAAGGCTGGAAAGGGTGGAAATGCGAATGGTTCGATGGATGTGCGGAGTATCGTTGAGAGAGAGGAAGACAAATGATGAATTGCGAAAGATGATGGGAATATTGCCTGTGATTGATGCTGTGAAGAGGAACAGGTTGAGATGGTTTGGTCATGTATTGAAGAAGGATGAAAGTGACTGGTTGAGAAGAGTGATGGAAGTTAATGTAGAAGGAAGTAGAGGACGGGGAAGACCGAGAAAGACTTGGCTAAAGATGGTGGAAGAAGAATGCGGGCAAGGGGTTAACAAGGAGAGATGCAGAAAATAAGGCAAAATGGAGAAGATTGTCATGGGGACCGCAAGGCTAACCCCGCTCTAGCAGGGAACATGGCCTTAAAATGCATGTTGTTGTGTTGTTGTTGTATTCTTTTTATCATGTTGCATTTATTTTCATTAAACCTTTATTTGTTACATTTTCAAAATCCGTGTCTGTCTTGTTTATCTGTTGTGGGTTCGAGGACGCCCAATTGAAATCCGTGCATGTAAGCCTTGTCACCCTCCACCCCCGCGCGTGTAAAAGGCACCGCCATAGTTTTGGGTGAACGCCTCAGAGTTAAAGCTCGTTTGGTCATCCGTCACCCAGGGATCTTACCCTGGGGACACGGCAATATATAGCACATATATGTATATATATACAGTACATGCATATATATAAATATATATATGTATGTATGTATATATATATATATATATATATATATATATATATATATATATATATATATATACTGTATATATATATATATATAACATATATATATATATATATATTATATATATATATATATATATATATGTATATATATATATATTATATTTATATATATATATATATATATATATATATATATACATATATATATATATGTATATATATATATATATATATATATATATATATATATATATATATATATATATATATATATATATATATATATATATATATATATATATTTGTTGCGGATATGAGGATTGCATTTTTTGATTGTGTTGTATTATATTGGAGATGGTGATGACCATTGTTGGATATGGCCCCTCCTGCCTCCAGAGTTGTATAAAGGTAAAAAGGGCGTCTCGGTAATTAGTCCAAAAGCATACACGTCAGCTAATCATAGAATACCCTTGTTCAGTAGCTTATATCTTATTATATGTGTCTTAGAGTAAGGCTGTGTCTCCCATTAACTTAAATACTCCATTGCACCAAGTGAAAAAGATAGATTCCTTCATTCCCATTCCCAAAAACCTCCATTTCCCCTTTCGTCAATTGCCATTCGCATTGCCAACCAACAATTGCCGCCATTGGCCACGAGGCAGGGTTGGGGAAGAAAGGGCGGGTCCCCACCTCGTCATAGAGGGGAGGAGTGAGTCAGCCCCACTCAACCAACCACGAACAAGGGGTTGGACTTGGAGAGGGTGTGGAGAGAAACATCAAGGAGGTTCGCGAAGGTTGAGGGGCGGGGCCTATATAACCCACAGTGGGGCGTTCCCAAAAGGCAGATGAGCTTTTACGGGATGAGCTACGACAAGAGCGGAGTGTGTGGTTTTTTTGGTCAGAGCTGGGTTGGTCGTCAGTGGTGGTCAGTGTTTGCGTAGAGTGGAGGGGTTGCGTTGAGTTGTCGGTGGTGAGGAAGAGTTGGACTAAGCAAGAGAGAAAGAGTCCTGGAGTTAGTGAGAGAGGGAGAGAGAACCCGTCACGCCAGACCCCCCACCAGCAGCGTTGGCTTGGCTCCACCAAGCAGCTCTGACCCGCTACCCCGCGCACACGACAGGATCGGTGGCATCGGCGGCCGTCGAGGTCCAGCCCGACGTCCCGTGCGGGATCAAACTCCAGCCAGCTCCGTGCCTTCCTCCAGCCACCCACCTCCTGTCATTCCTGCCTGCAATTTCCATCCATTTGCGTACGTGAGTTTGTTTTGTTCGTGCTGTCCTGGGTAGTAACAATAAGTCTGTATAAGCTAAAGATTTCACTGTGTCACCTGCATCTCATGTCCCTGTAAATAAACGTGACTGCTTTCTTCTTGCTTATATGTGTAAATAATAAACCCAGTTACCCTTCTGTACGTCTTCTTCCTCTTTGCATTCGGTCGCTTTCGAGTTTTCCATATTGAGCAGCTGCGGTGCGATACGGCCAAAGTTTGGGGTAAATCGGGTTTTAGTTAGGGGAAGCACTGTTCGGTCGCGGAGCCTCCGCTCGGCAAACATACCATCTTTAACCGCGTACCGTAACAATTGGTGTCAGGGAGTGAGATACGAGGCCCGAAGCGCGCTTAACGCGCTCAAAATTACAAGCAGCTGGAAATTTGTTTTGTGTTGTAAAGCAAAACCCGAATTTTGAAATCGCGCCATGGCTGGTCAAGGCGACGGGATGCCGGTGGGAGAGATAGACGGGGTGGAATCGACCCAGGACCTCGGGGAAATGTATGTGGGGGAAGGAGAGGAGGAGAACATTGGCAATGTGGTTGAAGGGGTATCAGGTGCACAAAATGGCGTGCTCGCGCACGTGGTTGAAGGGTCCCAAAATAGCGGCGCCGTGGAGGGCGAGCCCGCGGTGGCGGCTGGGGACGCTGGGCAAACCGGGTTTGACCTCAGATTATTCTTGACCCAACTGATGGCAAAAATGGATGCTCAGGGTGAGCAAATGGGACAAATGGGGAACCGGATGGAGGCTCAGAGTGAGCAAATGGGGGCAAAAATGGGAGAAATGGGGGAACGGCTAGAAGCTAAATTTGAGGGGTTAGACAACGGGATAAAAGAGGTAAAGAATGGGTTAACGGGGGTGGAAAATAGAATGGCTGCCAAGGAGAATCAGTTAGAGGGGGTGAAAAATGGGTTAATGGGGTTAGAAAATAGGATGGAAGACAAATTGCGGGAAATAGGGGAGCAATCCGCCCGGGAAATCGAACAGATGGGGAACCAGATGGAGGAGATGAAAGAGGAGATACGACGAGGTGTAAGTGAGGAGGTCTCGGGGGTACGCGAGGAGGTAAAGCGAGGTGAAAAGCGTATAGAGAAAGAGGTGAGAAATGGAACGGCAAGGTTACAAGGGGGAATAGAAGATCTGACTGAGGAGATGGAACAGCTGACAGAGGGACAAAAAGAACTAACAGAGCAGGTTCAAAGGAACACTGCGGTACTAGGAGGGTTAAAAGCAACACAAAACGACATAAAAAAGGACTTGATAGCGACACAGAGGCAATGTCAGATGGTACGTGAGGGACTGACAATGAGGTTGGATGAGGTGACAGAAGTAATGGAGACGAAGGACCGAGAGGTGAGGACGCACATAGAGACGGTCAAGATAGCCTTAGAGGACGAACTTGAGGAGACGCACCGGGGAATAAAAGAGGTGAAGCAAAAATTAGAGGAAGTGGAAGAAGAGGTGAGTGAAATTAAAAAGAGATGGACAGAAACTAAAAGAGAAATACAGGAGGAGGTGATGGAATATGTACAAGGTCGGTGCTCAACTCATAATGATGTGCTCGCTAACCAAATAAAGAGTTTGCAGGTGGCGAAAGAGGTGCGGAGACGAGGTGCCAAGGTGAGTGCCGATATACGAGGAAATGTACATGATGTGAGGGGAGCTTCAGTCGGCTTGGGGATTGGTTTGGATCCGGGTGTTCGTGAAAGGCCGTTGGTGAAGTGTGCGAAAGAGGAGGTGTGCAAGAATGTCCGACTCTGGGGTGTGTGAGGAAAAAGTGCGCGCCGAGGAGTGAGTGTGCTGTCGAGAGTGAGTCGGTCGTAGCGCGTGTGCGAGGGAGCACATGGAAGCGCGTAGTGAGAAGTGTTACAGAGGATGTAACGGAAGCATGCATGCCTGTGGTGAGTGTTACAGAGGGTGTAACGGGAGAGTGTGCGCAAGAGTGTGCGTGAGAAAGGTGTGTAACGGACAGGTGCCTGAGGAAAGAGTGCGCTGTCGAGAGTAAGGGTGAGTGCGCTGTCAAGAGTGGTGGTGAAAGTAGTGAGAGTGACACGGAGCGTGAGTTGGTTGTGACAGGTGAGCGAGGATGTACACCTGGAATGGAAGGATGCACACCTGGAATGGTAGAGCGTGTGTGGGAATGCACACTTGAGTTGGTCGTGGGGCACGTGGTTGGGTGTGCGAGTGAGAGCACACCTGTGATAGTCACAGAGGAGGTGACTGAGAAGGGGGCGCGAAGAGGTGTGTTGGTGAGGTGTGCGAGCGACGAGTGTGTGCAAAGGTGTTCGGTGGTCAGGTGTGTGACCAAATCTGTGAGCGGAATGAGTGTACCTGGGTGTGTTAGAGAAGGTGCAATGACGAGGAGAATGGGAACAGCTGGGTGTATGAGCAAGGAAGGGGTAGCGTATGCGTGTAAGCATGCAGGTGAGGCATCGACGGTAACCGGGTTAGCGGTTAGAACGACATTTAGCCGAATCGGGCCCTCAGTGCGCGTCGGGCAGCTTCGCGTGCCGCGAGAACCAGCGGGGATCCGAACCACGGCGGGTTCGAAAGGACCGCCGTACGCAATCCACGCTGGGCCTCGCTTTGAACGGCCGCGTCCGTGCTCCACTAGGCGGAGCGGGCAGCCCGATAGGAAGGGTCGTCATGGCGACCACTTTTTATTGAGACGTTCCGGCAGGTCGAGATCGGGCAATTGGATGGCTCCGCGCCGAGGTGTTGCGTGGGACCTCGGCACGGGTAAGCCCCCGTCCCTGCACCGAGTGCCGGACGCATCCAGCCGCTGGCACAGAACAACCCGCATTCATGGCTTGGCTTTACGAAGCCTGGCTTTGGACAGGTATTGGCGCACCGAGAGGCATTAGTGAGTAGACTGTGTGATGAGGATAGTGTTTTGGCCCCGAAATTAGAGAAAAACAAAATTTGATGATTGGCAAAGGATTGGCAGTAATGATTGGCAGATGATGGGCAGTGATTGGCAAATTATTGATTTGTTGAAATTTGATGTGCAAAATTGGTAGTGAGCGATGGGCCCGGTGGGTAAGGGGGGCATCCCTGCCACCCTTCCCATAGTGGGGGCAAATGCGCAATAGTTTATGGGGTTGATGGCAGTGAAAACTAGCCCGGGAGGGTTAGGATATATCATGTGTAGGGATCTAGCGAAGATGACATTAGGTAACGTTAAGGTTAGTTAGTGACAAGGATACCTGTAGTGGGGACGCAGGTAGATTAGTGTGGATGATAATGACGTGGTATGTGCTTAGTTTAAAGGGAAGACGGGGAGCACTAAGTTAGCAGGGCAACAGGTAGTTCAGATGATGCCGTGTGAGTGTTGGAGGTGTATTCAAGTGTATTGAACAGGTGTGATTGTGAGGAACAGGTGTGATTGCACAGGTGTGCAACTGAACAGGTGGATGGAGCAGTGTTTGAGTGATGGTGATAGTGATAGTGATGTGTGTTGTGTTGACCAAATGGTCCAGGAAGGAAGGAGGGTGCAGGTGGCACCAGGTGTGAGTGCACAGGTGTGCACCAACAGGTGAATGGAATAAATGGTTGTGTGGAAGACATGGAGTGTGGAATATATGGAGTATTGGAATGGATGGTTGTTGAGTGAGTATGGTGGAAACGATGGAGTGGAGTGGATGGTGCGAAGGTGTGAATGGGGGAAGAGTGGACCCCCATCACGGATACCCGGGGCGGGTAGTGTAAGTGTTAGGTAGCGGGTACAGGTAAATTGTGGTTGGATATTTGCATCTGTGGTGCGAGATGAAAGAATGGTATTTGGATGGGTGCATTAGTGTTGTGGAAATGGCTGGGCGTGTAGCCTGTTAGTGTGTGTAGTTGGTTTGGGCACTCAACCACTGTGAGGATGTCGGCCAGGTGAGGCCGCAGGTGGGCTCCGGGAGCCGGTAGAGTTGTGGATGGGGCCCGAGGATCCGGAGGACGGACCCGGGTAGCCCAGTGCCAGAGGGCACCGAGGGGTGACAGAGCCAGGAGGGGCCTTCCCCAGTTAGATAGGTTAAGGTGAGGAGCTAGGTAAGCTCGGGTGGCAACTACAGTGGTGGAGGTGTGCAGGTGGGTAGACCTGCTGGGAGAGCTACACGTCACAGCCCAGAAATTGTGCAAGGGCACCGGGAGATGAATCGGGGGAGTGAGACCCCAAATTGAGAAGCACCACAGTTTGGACAATGGGAATTGGTTTTAGAACCCATAGAGTAAGTTGGCCAATGGATTGGCAGGGAGAGACCCCGGGTAGTGTAAAGTGTGTTAAAATCATTTCGAGGATAGTTAGGATGAAGGATCGCCTCGCACCATCTACATCCACTCACCTGAGGTGACAGGTACTCCACACCATGCCAGGTTGTTTTAATTATTTTTAATGTGCAAATGTTTTGGATTGTGAGACGCATCATGACGTGGGTGTGACATTGTGCTTTGTTGTTCCATCTCTTCCTCCTTATGAGGATTGATGATGAATTGGGTGATGGCAAATTTTGAAGTAGAGGGATTGTGGAGACGAATTTGGTATAAGGGAAATAAGGGGAGACGTGACAGTAGCGACGAATTTGTAATGTGTAGATTTTGTACATATGGGGTAAGGGCAAGGGTAGTGTAGGTAACAGGGGGGGGGGGGGGGGTGACGTACGGTAGGGACGAGCTTTCTCATTTCGCTCTCCGTACGCATTTCACCTTGCATTGCCTTATTGATGTGTACCCTTGTGACCTTACCCCTCGCTCATTTGTCTTCCCCCTTTTGTCTCCCACATGACCTGTGCGCCATTGGGCGCCGAGGGGAGCGTGCGTGAGTCGGCCATTGTGCGCCCGGAACTCTCAGAACCAGCTGTCTGCATCAATGCACCACATTATGGACCACATGTCAGTGGCCGAGCACCACTTATGGACCCCATGGGTTGGGGCCTGGCCCCTCTGCTGGAACCGGCCATGAGGGCCCGAAATCTTGCTGGCGGACCTTGGCCACAGGGCACCGATGCCCCACAGGTGAACCACACGTAGTCGGCCCTGTGGGCCATAAATAAAATAAATAAAATGGACACGTTTGGGCAAGCTTTATTGCAAATAGGCCGCCAGTAAGAAAATGAAAGAAAGACAACAACTGGAAGAAATAGTAATAGCCAGCAGAGGGAGCCGAAGAGCAAGAGATCACCTGCAGGGTTAGGGGTTGTTTGGTTATTTTTATTGTTGAACATTGATGAACAGTGATGACTGCACCGATTGGTGCTTGGGGGTGTATTGGTGCGTTTTTGGGTGCTTTCATGGTGCGTCGATGCAGAGCAGACTGTCTCCCCCCAGAAAGAACAATTACAGGTCCTGGGTTAGTCTTGTAAATAAAAGTAGTGTCAATTGTAAATAATGCTCCCCACCGTCAGTGTGTAGTTTGAAGACCATTCCGCAATTCGGTTAACTGTGGGCGTAAGTCTGTTAGGCAGGGTGCAATGGAGCAGCGGGACACATTTATTTATGTTTTAAAACTGTCGCACTCAGGGTCAGGTTAATTGTAGAGGGAATTACACCTACGTGTCACACTAAATAAAAGTTGTAGGCCCGGGTCGTGCCTAAGAGGAGGAGGGTGCAGTGTTGCGGATATGAGGATTGCATTTTTTTGATTGTGTTGTATTATATTGGAGATGGTGATGACCATTGTTGGATATGGCCCCTCCTTCCTCCAGAGTTGTATAAAGGTAAAAAGGGCGTCTCGGTAATTAGTCCAAAAGCATACACGTCAGCTAATCATAGAATACCCTTGTTCAGTAGCTTATATCTTATTATGTGTCTTAGAGTAAGGCTGTGTCTCCCATTAACTTAAATACTCCATTGCACCAAGTGAAAAAGATAGATTCCCTTCATTCTCATTCCCAAAAACCTCCATTTCCCCTTTCGTCAATTGCCATTCGCATTGCCAACCAACAATTGCCGCCATTGGCCACGAGGCAGGGTTGGGGAAGAAAGGCGGGTCCCCACCTCGTCATAGAGGGGAGGAGTGAGTCAGCCCCACTCAACCAACCACGAACAAGGGGTTGGACTTGGAGAGGGTGTGGAGAGAAACATCAAGGAGGTTCGCGAAGGTTGAGGGGCGGGGCATATATAACCCACAGTGGGGCGTTCCCAAAAGGCAGATGAGCTTTTACGGGATGAGCTACGACAAGAGCGGAGTGTGTGGTTTTTTTGGTCAGAGCTGGGTTGGTCGTCAGTGGTGGTCAGTGTTTGCGTAGAGTGGAGGGGTTGCGTTGAGTTGTCGGTGGTGAGGAAGAGTTGGACTAAGCAAGAGAGAAAGAGTCCTGGAGTTAGTGAGAGAGGGAGAGAGAACCCGTCACACCAGACCCCCCACCAGCAGCGTTGGCTTGGGTTTATTGTAGAGTCGGAGCTGCTACTAAGCAGCTCCGACCCGCTACCCCGCGCACACGACAGGATCGGTGCCATCGGCGGCCGTCGAGGTCCAGCCCGACGTCCCGTGCGGGATCAAACTCCAGCCAGCTCCGTGCCTTCCTCCAGCCACCCACCTCCTGTCATTCCTGCCTGCAATTTCCATCCATTTGCGTACGTGAGTTTGTTTTGTTCGTGCTGTCCTGGGTAGTAACAATAAGTCTGTATAAGCTAAAGATTTCACTGTGTCACCTGCGTCTCATGTCCCTGTAAATAAACGTGACTGCTTTCTTCTTGCTTATATGTGTAAATAATAAACCCAGTTACCCTTCTGTACGTCTTCTTCCTCTTTGCATTCGGTCGCTTTAGAGTTTTCCATATTGAGCAGCTGCGGTGCGATACGGCCAAAGTTTGGGGTAAATCGGGTTTTAGTTAGGGGAAGCACTGTTCGGTCGCGGAGCCTCCGCTCGGCAAACATACCATCTTTAACCGCGTACCGTAACAATATATATATATTGTAACGATTTTGAGAAGTGTGTAACGAATTTGAGAAGTGTAACGGTTTTTGAGAAGTGTAACAATTTTGGAGGAAGTGTAATGAATGTGAAAACGTTACAGTGAAAACGTTACAATGTGAACGTTACAAACGTACGGTACCACCCTGTAATGTAAATAATGGTCGCAGTCAGCGTCCTAGTTAATTGCATGAAATATACACGCAGGTCACGATATATCTTTTAAATAGTGTATTTCCTTATTCCATGTAGGCTAAGTATGTGTTTTCCCACTAGATTGACTTTGCATTGTATCAAACAAAATAAGCGTAGGCCCTTCCAATTTCCCCAAAACCTCCCTTCCAATTGCCTTCCGCATTTTGGCCGGTTTTCTTCAAACCACCATTGGCCACGAGGTAAGGTTGGGGAAGAAAGGCGTGTCTCCACCTCGTCGTAAGAGGGAAGGAGTGAACCAGCCCTAACAGCCAATCAACACCGCGGTGAGTGACCCGGTAGGCGTGCCCTCGGAGTCGGCGGCTTGATTTCGCTCGAGGTGATAAAAGCGACTGCAAGGGACTGCTTTAGGAGATGTCGAGATAACTGGAGATGAGCTGGAGATGACCCTGGGAGAGGAGCAACGAGGCCGCACCAAAGAGAGGCGGTGAGATGCGAAACGCTCCAAGCCAAAGAGGAGAGGTACTCGGCAAGGAGACCAGCTTTGGAGAGACGCGCTGAAAGGAGGGAGACGGCCCCGCCCCAAGAAGGGGAGCAGGTGTGCCGAACCAGCGCGGGACGTCTACCGCGGTGGATACCCGACGGAGGGTTTCCCGCCAAAACCGCGAGGGATTGCGAACTGCGCGCTCCCGACCAAGCGATCCATCTCAAGCCTTACCTGCCTGCAATTATCCCCTGTGTAAGTGTGAACGTCTTGTCCTGTTCGTTTGTCTTGGGGCTAAGTAAAAATGAATAGTGTAAGTTAACCATTCACTGTGTTACTGCTTCTTCCATCCATCGCTGTGTGTGTATAATAAATCTGTTCTTCCTCCGTATTCTTCTTCTTCTTTTTCCTTCTCTTTCGGTCGCTTTAGAGATTTCCCGATTGAATATCTGTGGGGCGATCTGGTCAACGTCGGGTGGAATCGGGTTTTAATCGGGGAGTAACTGTTCGGACGCGGTTAAATACACCACCGCTCGGTCAATATAACATCTAAAAGCCGCGTCTGTAACAATATATATATTGCCACGTAAATCGTGAGCCGATTAATGTCAGCCGAGACGAACAGTCGAACCAGCTTTATTACTCCCGAGGCGTCCGGCCGAAAATGGAAGTTCTGGCGCGCGTGAGATGGAAGACTGTGAGGCGTTTATCTGAACGAAAAGAAACACGGGTTTATTCCCGAACCCACGGACAAAGAAACACGACAAATGAAAATACAACAATAATTAATTTAATGAAAATAAAGCAAGGGGTGAAAATGTCGAAATAAAAATTTGTGGTAAAAACTAATTCTTGCAGAGGTACCTCACACAGACTGATTCACACAACATGACAGGGGAAAATAGAATGAAACAAAATGTCCTTTCTCGTGCACTTAGCTCGTCCCAACGAGTTATTTTTCAAAGGTGATGGTGATGGTCCGACGCCTCCCGCGCCGGAGCGCCCCAAAATGGCGCCAGTGCTGCGTGTCGAAAACGCCCGGGCGTGAGGTGAGCAGTCAAGACGGCCTCATTTTTGATTCACTCGGCTGGCAAGCACCATGTGGCCCCAGCTCCCCCGCATAGCACCACAGCCGCCAAAGCCTCCTCAAAATACTGCTGACGCAGCAAAGAGCTCCTCGCTCTCAAAAGTGCACACCAACTCGACCAGCACACAAAAGCACACTAACCCTGGGAAACGCAGTTCCTGCAAGGTTCAATGCAGGCGTTACCATTCCAGCCTTATCACTACCGACTCACACCTAATTAGCCTATAAAATGAATTAGGAGGGGGTGTGTGAGGCAAGTCCTCGCTAACTTACCTGTTCTCCTTAACCTTCTACCCCCTTAAACACAACAATTCAAATATTTACAAATTTATTTTGTTCCTCACTCCTATCCCCTGGGGCAGGTAGAAAATGTCAAAAGCAAACAACAAACCTACATTAACGACCACCCTTATTTAAAAACTCATCAACGTTTGTACAAGCGCTTTCTACGGACCACATTCCCCGGTGGATGCCACCATTCCCAACGTTACCTGCGGAGCCATCCCAATTTGCCTAATCCAAAATTTGGCGGGCCCTGTCCTTTTGGCACGGTCAAGTGATATGGACCAGGTGGATTTTCCCCTCACACACTCACACATAACACCAATAACCAAAGCATTCATTCCAATCCCTGCAAGACCATGGCATAATTCCTTTTACACATATGTGTGATCCTCAATTAGGCAGTGGGGAGTTCTTGTGCAGCCAAGATGGTGGGGGAGCTCCAGGCTGTGGTGCCCTCAGTCCAAAAACAAGTCACTTGACTTCACGAATTCTTCCCACAGAACATGAAAGACCACAGAATCTTATTTCTCACAGTCTGAGAGTCCTTTAGGTGCTTTTTTGCAAACTCCAAGCGGGCTTTCATGTGTCTTTCACTGAGGAGAGGCTTCCGTCTGGCCTCTCTGCCATAAAGCCCAGATCGGTGGAGTGTTGCAGTGATGGTTGTCCTTCTCGAAGTTTCTCCCATCTCCACACAGGATCTCTGGAGCTCAGCCAGAGTGACCATCGGGTTCTTGGTCACCTCTCTTACCAAGGCCCTTCTCCCCCGATTGCTCAGTTTGGCCGGGCGGTCAGCTCTAGGAAGAGTCCTGGTTGTTCCAAACTTCTTCCATTTAAGAATTATGGAGGCCACTGTGCTCTTGGGAACCTTCAATGCAGCAGAGATTTTTTTGTCGGCTTCCCCAGATCTGTGCCTCGACACAATCCTGTCTCTGAGCTCTGCAGGCAGTTCCTTCGACCGCATGGCTTAGTTTTTACTCTGATATGCATTGTCAGCTGTGAGACCTTATAGAGACAGGTGTGTGCCTTTCCAAATCATGTCCAATCAATTGAATTTACCACAGGTGGACTCCAATCAAGGTGTAGAAACATCTCAAAGATGATCAAGAGAAATGGGAGGCACCTGAGCTAAATTTCAAGTGTCATAGCAAATGGGTCTGAATACTTACGTCAATGTGATATTTCAGTTTTTTCTTTTCAATAAATTTGCAAAACTTTCTAAAATCCTGTTTTCTCTTTGTCATTATGGGGTATTGGGTGTAGATTGATGAGTGAAAAAATGAATTTAAACGATTTCATCATAAGGCTGCAACATAATAAAATGTGAAAAAAGTGAAGGGGTGTGAATACTTTCTGAATGCACTGTATATGTGTGTGTGTGTGTGTGTGTGTGTGTGTGTGTGTGTGTGTGTGTGTGTGTGTGTGTGTGTGTGTGTGTGTGTGTGTGTGTGTGTATATATATATATATATATATATATATATATATATATATATATATATATATATATATATATATTACGGATCTCAAACGTCGGCTCTCCCCTTATCAAGAGGGGGTTAATCCCCTTCCCTTGTCTTTGATCTGGCCGACGCGACCCTGGAAGTTATGACGTCACTTCCGGACGACGTTAACTAGGGTTGTAAGCCGTCTTCTTATTACCTACTTATTAACGCCGCCCAGTAAGCGAGGAAATAACTCCCGCTCGAACCACGGATATGATGGGATATGCCGAGCGGATAGCAATCCGCGATCTGAGCTGTTAACATGTGACTAGACCTGATTATAGCGGTTCCGAATCGTGCCATGCTTACCCAATGAGAGAAAAGACTGATGCGATCGGATAAGAGGAAACCAGGAAGACCAAGGCAATTTATTACAAATGTACAGAAAGAAGAGGAAACGAAAGAAATGTACAAGATAGAAAGAGGAAGGAGAAGTACACAGGGCAGTCTTAATTACAGGCTTAACTTATTCCCTGGACAAACGGGCCCGTCTCACACACACAGACTCTCACACGGGGATTGTAAAAGAACAGGTTGATGGTCACCAGCGAGGTCCAGGCTCCAGTCCGGCTCCGGTCCAGGCTCCGGTCCAGCAGACGAAACCCGACAGGCAGCTCTGCGTGTAGCGTGACACGAACGGACAGTTATAATGACGGGGGGGGGGGGGGGGGGGGAGAAAGGCTGGTACTAGCGTACGTAATAGGTGCACGACCCGCGCCAAACGCCCCCTCTCCAATGTCCTTCTTTGAACTCCCAATGCCAGCGAGCCCTCTTTGATCACACGCAGTCGCGCATATACTCTCGCGTTCTTCGTAATCACGACAGTCCTTGGCCGTCCTTCTTTAATCAGCGCCAGCAAGTAAGTCCTCTCAAATGTGCGCTCCCAATAAGTCCTTTACCAAGCGCCTTCCAACAAGTCCTCTTTTAATCAATCTTTCACTCGAGTGCTTAGCGAGAGTCCTGTAAAAGGGCTTTGTGCGCTCGCTTTTATAATCCAGCCAGAGATCGCTCCGCAAGCCCAAAAACCACACCTGTCAGGCGATGTCACTTCAGCCCTGGTTGGCTGGTTAGGTCTTACCGGCCCCGCCCTGACGGCTGGGTGACGTGGCCACACCTTCTTCCTGGCGCTCCGCCCCCTTTTTCCGGGCCCTCACCTCGTGGCTTATGGCGGCGTTTGAGCGAGCTCAAGCTCAAGGGCAGCGAACGCTGCTAACAAAGGTGCATAACAAATTGGGAAGGCCATGGGGCACAGACAGGAGGGCGCGCTTAATGGCGTCGCTTTGAGAGGGAGGCTGTCAAAATGGACGAATGGGGCCTGCTCCTTATTTGATTGACACAACGCAGGTTCAACTATTGGAAACATGGCCTTATCTATACACATACTAATGAAATAACTGATGTCCTATGCTGACCTACGTGTTGCTTGTGGCCTAACTATGGGGTGCTACCTTTAACCTTTAATGATGTCATATTTACACAAGTGTGGGTTCTCAAAACCGCAACAATATATATATTGCTTCAGCCACTATTGTGCTACGGGAACAGTGGTTCATTACCGGGAAGGACGGGAAAAGTGGTGAGTTTGAGGTGAAGGTGGGAGTGCATCAGGGGTCGGTACTAAGTCCACTACTATTTGTAGCTGTGATGGAGGTGCTGGCTCAGAACGTAAAGGAGGGTTTACCGTGGGAGTTGTTGCATGCAGATGATCTGGTGTTGATTGCGGAAAGTATGGATGGACTGAAGGAAAAGATGAACGAGTGGAAGACATGGTATGGAGATCTGGATCTGTAAAAGTGGTATGGAGACAAAAGGTCTGAAGGTGAATATCGGAAAGACGAAGGTGATGGCAAGTGGTAAAGCATGTGGTGAGGTGGAAAGAACTGGGAAGTGGCCCTGTGCTGTGTGCAGGAAGGGTGTCGGAGTGAACTCCATTCAATGTACAATGTGCGCTGAGTGGGTTCATCAAAAATGTAGTGGTCTGAGGGGGTCATTAACCAGTGTGGCAGCTACATTCAAATGTAAGGTGTGCACAGAGGGAGCTGCAGATGGCGGAAATGTTGAGTTGGATCTTGGAGACGGCATGAAGCTGGAAGGTGTGAAAACATTTTGCTACCTCGGAGACATGCTGAATGGAGAAGGTGGATCAGACTCGGCAACGGTTGCTCGAGTGAGATGTGCATGGAAGAAGTTTCGGGAACTGAGTGGTGTGCTGATGAGGAGGGGAGTGTCGTTGAAGCTGAAGGGAAAGGTGTATGCTGCATGTGTGAGAAGTGTTGTGATTTATGGGAGCGAGACATGGGTAATGAACGTAGAGCAGCAACGAAGGTTGGAAAGGGTGGAAATGCGAATGGTTCGATGGATGTGCAGAGTATCGTTGAGAGAGAGGAAGACAAATGATGAATTGCGAAAAATGATGGGAATAGAGCCTGTGATTGATGTTGTGAAGAGGAACAGGTTGAGATGGTTTGGTCATGTGTTGAGGAAGGATGAAAGTGACTGGTTGGGAAGAGTGATGGAAATGAATGTAGAAGGAAGTAGAGGATGGGGGAAGACCGAGAAAGACTTGGCAAAAGATGGTGGAAGATGAAATGCGGGCAAGGGGGTTAACAAGGAGTGATGCAGAAAATAGGGCAAGATGGAGAAGATTGTCATGGGGACCGCAAGGCTAACCGCTCTAGCAGGGAAAATGGCCTTAAAATGCATGTTGTTGTTGTTGTTGTAGCCATTATTGTGCTAGGCAGGATGACATTTATGAAAAATTTGGTGATTTTGTGCTCTTGATTTGTTAGTTGTGAAAATGTTCGAGAATAAAAGGTATGGCTTTTAAAAGCTTATGATTTGCCCTATAGAAGCATTTTCAGCGTGTCATTTTATACACATTTGATGGGGCTGCCCTTATTTTCCTGTGCCACCCCTACATATGGAGTACTACTGTACTCCATGATTATGTGAAATAAATAAATTGTCTACACCACATCATTTCTGGATCTGCAAAATTTGCAGTAACCATTTTGTAAAACTCTACGTGCAGCATGTAACTCAAGATGTCCAAATGTCATACTTGTCTATGCCTGTGCTAGCCAGTATTCTGGAGAAATTATATGTAATGATGTGAGAATGCCCTCTTGCTTTGAAGAACGACAATAAAGGGGGAGGGGAGGATAGAGAGTTTGAGTAGAGAATTGACTTGCAGTGGAGGGAGGGGGGGGGGCGGGTAGTTGAAGACATAGGGTTGGGGGTTGACTTGATCAAGCAACACCTTTAGAGAGCACATAACTAGAAAATATCAAATTCACATGATATTTAATTGTTATTTGCATAATATTGTTGCGGTTTTGAGTTTGTACAGTGAGTCTAATAAAGGTTAAAAATTTTCCCCCTCATAGTTAGTCGCACAAGCAACATGTAGCCTCGCGATAGTGTAGTTATGTCTTAGTATTTGTGAGCTTAGTCCTTTTCCTATGTTAGTTCTGCATTGAGTCGAGTCAGGAGAATAGGCCCTACTTCTACCGACTTTCCAGCTACCCTAGCCTCATGCCCCTTTGCGCTAACGTTGGTTCATTTTGGGCGAATTAACACGAGGTAGGCTAGGAGGATCGGGGCGGGGCGGCAGAAGCGCTGACGGTAAGCACGAGCCGCCAATCAGGGCTCAGAGGTGGTGGCGGCGGTGTTGCGTCACAGGACGTGGTGAGAAGGTTCGAGAGGGTGCCAGAATGTTCGGGGGCGTAGCTATAAAACCCGCTGCGCAAAGCCCTCGAAAGGACTCGCGCGAAAAGGATTGGTGAGAGGACTAGCGCGGGAACACTTGATGAGAGAAGGACCTGCAGCGAAAGACTCGATGAGCAAAGGACTCGCGCGCACTGACCAACCAGCTTGGAGGGATCGAGGAAGAGGAGTTGTGAGCGTCCAATAACTGTACAAGATACGCGGCCGAAGCCCGACGCACATGAACCAAAAGACGCGCTATTAATACGTGACGCTCGGTTGAGTTTGAGGCCGATCGCTATACAGTGCATTAAGTCGCGTGAGTGAGGAAAACGGCTGTGTAATCGACAGCCGCGCTGAGAGTCCCGCCCTTTGCCGTTCCGCCTCATCATCTGCTTTGTTCGGGAGACGCGCTACGAGTTCCTGCCATCGCCTGCTACCATCTTCGCGGGACGTGCGGGGACCGTGGAGAGCCGGACGGGGGCCGTCTCTGGATGACCACGTCGACGCGTTGGCTGAACATCTACCCATCTGCAATTCCCTGTGTGAGTGTGACGGGCCCGCGTCCAGGGGATAAGATAAGATTGACTAAGGCTGCTCTGTGTCTCTGCGTCCCCGATCATTGTAAATACGTGTGGGAATAATTAAACCTGTGTTCTTCCTTTCTTCCATTCGATCGTTCCTGTGGTTTCTTCATTGGCTAAGCGTGGTACAAATAGAACCGCTCAAATCGGGTTCCACTAACTAATCTTCATGGACGACGTGGTACTCAATCCGCTCGGCGTACTCAAACCACCTGTGGCTTGTGCGAGGCTTGCTTCCTCGCTTTCGTGGCGGCGCAGGGAATTAGGTACGCGTGAGAATTGGTCCCGAGACCCTACTCTGCGTTTGCCCGGAAGGAACGTGTCAAGCCTTGGTTCCGTCAAGTCCAGAAAGAACAAGGGGATTAAGCCCCCTTTGGTAAGGGGAATAAGCGCGGCGGAGAACCGTAACAATATTATTGAACAAACGTGGAATTTCCATGGGTACCTGCTGGTTTAATACAATACAGGTACAATTTGATACATGTGGTCAATGCTGAACAAAGGGATTGAAGGTCGAGCTGTTGTGACATCATGATAGCTGAGCCAAATTAATATGTTCCTTCACAGGGAACTACAATTCGGGCCATCAAATACCTGCGCTATGGTTACCAGCATATTCTTGCTTGGCCAAAGTGTTCTAGCCTAGGTTTGTCCAAAATTAGTCCAGCTTCTATTCCCTAAAGGTACCATGGGATCGATAATGATAACGTCCACAAACTCTACGCAAAACGACGGGACAGTTTGGACCTTTGAGCCACCCGAAAAAATTCAGTGCCCCCTGATGCTCCCCACTCGTAAACAGCTGGTGTTTTGTGCGTTATTAGAGCCTGGGCCTAACTTCTGGTGTGCTGCACATGATTAGAGCCTGGGCCTATCTTCTGGTGTGTTGCGGGTGTTTAGAGGCTGGGCCTACCTTCTGGTGTGTTGTGCGTGATTAGAGCCTGGTTCTACCTTCTGGTGTTGTACATGATTAGAGCCTGGGTCTACCTTCTGGTGTTGTACGTGATTAGAGCCTGGGCCTACCTTCTGGTGTGTTGTGCTTGATTAGAGCCTGGGTCTACCTTCTGGTGTGTTGCGTGTGATTAAAGCCTGGACCTACCTTGTGATGTGTTGCATGTCATTAGATTTTGGGCCTACCTCGTGGTGTGTTGGGTGTGATTAGAGCCTGGGCCTACCTTCTGGTGTGTTGCGTGTGATTAAAGCCTGGACCTACCTTGTGATGTGTTGCATGTCATTAGATTTTGGGCCTACCTCGTGGTGTGTTGGGTGTGATTAGAGCCTGGGCCTACCTTCTGGTGTGTTGGGTGTGATTAGAGCCTGGGCCTACCTGCACGCCGTGGATGAGGATTTATGAAAAGCAAAACTTGCTGCCGGCAGTTGTTCTGTTCTCACAGATATCCTTGCTTTCGTGATCCAGACTAATGGCAGGGCTTTGCAATATGGAACTCACATTAAGATATTAAACTGCCCCAGTGGATGATTTTTGCCTTGGCTGAGCCATTGCTAATCTCAAGCCCAATAAGGCCTAATGCATTTTCATTTATCGTCCGACGTACAATAATACTCATTTCACAAGCTACTTGTGTCGCTCCGCAGTCTCGCCTTCAAACGTTCCTTTAGGAAGCATTTTCCCAAACGTTTCCAATTTGTTGAGTGACACTTTATTTTCAGGAGTATTGAAAGGGCTTCGTTGTGACAGCTTACGATTTTCTGCCGAAATTAATTGATGCAGCTTTACTCATGACACAAGGATGGCCTCGAGGTGCGCACAGTCTAGCCTGGCTTTGAATCGCGACCGGCTATAAACTGCAATCCTGGTATTGCACAGGCAGGGCGATTCATCGATGTGTATGCCATCCCTCCGATGGATCTTAAATTGAGAATCCCTTCTGCTGGATTTAGTTGGTGGACGTTAAAGATCCCACGGTGTCCTCCGTGTAGACTATGTGACCTATCACTGGGACCGTGAACGTGCTCAATGCTGCTTTACTGCTTTATACCTGTGTCAAAATCCATTAATATACCTGTGCCTAAAGGTGCTCAATGCTGCTTTCATTCTACAAACCCGCTCAAAATCCAATTATTTTACGTTTTGTTAAATGCACAAGGTGTGTGTTAACGTAACTTTCAGGTATGTTCTCTCCACCTTTTACACATGTATTTTACACGCCATATTATTTTTTACACAGATATGCTTTTGAAAAGTTCATATAAGGGGGCACCGACTTGATTCATACAGCTACATGAAGAAGTAAATGTATTTTATTTGCCAGATGTAGGGCGCACCTTTATATGAACTTTTATAGAGCATTACTTGGTTCCTTCTAAGAACACAACGGTAGTTCAGCATGCACACGAGATTTTTTGAATGTCCCTTATTTTCTATAGTTTGGCATTTTCTACAAGTTATGGAATGTCCCTTCTTTTCCATACTTTGCCACATGGCACATACGCTTATATAAAGGGGCCTTTTCTATGGCCCTGGCATTTTTCCCAATAATTAGTACCGGAGTCAAAAAATTTCTCTGTCCAACTTTTTGTGGATCGCCCATATGAGCCAAGCAAAAATAGGACCACGGGTCCTGAAGCTCACCTGGATCAGGAGCAACAGTCACTCAAACCCCTCCACAGACCCCCTCAGACCCTGATATTTTTTAAATGTCGTGAACAAACTTTAGTACATCATGGGCAATGAAGGTTGTGATCAAGTTTCATCAAAATTGTGTGTGTAGTTTCGGAGAAGAGAGCAAATACCTATTTTGGGGGGGGGTCAAACCTTTCTCCCCCATAAACCCTTTTAATGAATGCAGATTTTGATGTGGTCAATACACCTTCGTTAGGCATCAGATATGCATCTTGTGGCCAAGTTTCATCAAAATCGTTTGTGGAGTTTCAAACAAGAGAGCCAATACCTATTTTACCCCCCCCCCCCCCCCCCGAGACCCCCTCAATGAGCAGAGATTTTGAATTTGTTTTGAGAGCCATTAATTTGATGTATTGGCCGATATATATTCCAAGTTTCAGCTAGTTTTAATGTATAGCCTTTGATATATGAGCGTCAACACATTTTGGGCGGGCGGACGGACAGACGGGCGGACTGACAAGACACCAACGTGATTTTGAGAGTTTTCATAATAAAACTCAACAATGCGGAAACGGACTTTGCTGAAATTTGGAACATATTACCTCAACGTATGAAGCATTTACATCTGAAATTTGCAGCCGATTTTGTCCAGTAGAAGCCGAGAAACGAATTTACAGTCCCAATGTTAAAGTTGCACACAGCGAAATCGTCCCATATATAAAGGGAGGGGCGCTTTGTGCCTCCATTGATATGTTCTTTCCAATATTGTTGTTGGTGTTTAATTGTCAGATGTTTGTGGATTGCACACGAAAGAAGAACTGCTACAGAAAAAATTGTGAAGAGGAAGAGGACACCCCAGGAAAACCGACCACACACACAATTCGATGGGCACTCGGTAGAGCGCATACCTACGTCAGGCTGAACGGTTTACGTTTTGCATCCCCCTGATTGGCCGGATCGGGATCCAGACCTGAATCAGACTCGAATCGGCTTGTTCTTTTCACCTACCCAACCTGTCCACCAAATTTCATTCAAATCCGTCCATAACATTTTGAGATATCCTGCGCACAGACAGACAGACAAAACAGACAGGGGTGAAAACATATAACTTCCATGCACCTGCAGTGGCGGAGGTAACAACACACATGTATGATAACATACGTTTTGTTGCATTAGCAATGAAAACGAACGAAGACACACACTTAGCTATCCAATTTTGACGTCAGCCTCAGACATCAACGTTGTCCTTTCATATTCTTCTTCTTCTTCCTCCCTTTGTTTCTTGAGGCCGTGTTTGCTGAGTGCTGGCATGTTTATTCAGCAGGCATCTGTCCGACAGCCCAGCGTGCCGTTCTGTTCCCTGCACTCATTTTCTCTTTGTTTGCTCTGCTTCGCTTTTTAAATTGCGCTCGCCCACAACCTTCCGGTCGATATTCCAAAAAGCTGTAGATGTAATAAGCTCGGTGTGAAGCATGTTCACCACGTGTACGAGTTAGGGTAAAGTGGGCGAAACATGTGAGGGGAACTTATTCATATAATCAGCATCAGACACACTACCTCTCACCTTAATAGTGCAGTAGTAAAATACCTATGTGGTGCTACACATTAATCACGCAAACACATGTTTGATCTGCCTTCTTAGAAAGGTAACCGTACAGCACAGGTGTATATTTTGTCACCACAGGAAGTTGAAATCAATGCCTGCTTATTAATGTTTTGGGTTTAGGGGAATATTGTTCGATGAAATACTGTTTGAAACCTTTTACAGGTATGGACAAATCCTGCAGGAGCTGTTTCCGCAATCACCTACACACTCTCCTTTGCTTCTTATATACTGGTAAGTGATGGTCTTAAGCTCGTTTTCCACATTCTCGTCCACTCGTGCTTATTGTGACCCCGTTATTTCCGGGAAACTTCCCAATTCAGCCAATAGCACGAACTTCAGCAAAGGTAATCTCAATTTCTCAAAGTGAAGAACAAATCAGATAGTATAATGCTCATTATATTGTCACGTGATATCAGGTTAGGAGGGGTACGCCTGTATTGCTGACATGACGGAATTGCTGATCAGGACTTATCATGACATATTTTACGGACATTTTTGTTCTTTGGTATATAGAGTCAAGTCTCGTGGAAGAGCTACTACACTGGATGAATTGGGATGTAACATAAAAAAGGGACAGTAGACAGAGGGTGCGGGGGGAGGAGGGAAACACCAACAGTGAAGTTGAAGGGGGGGACTTGAACAAACAGTTGGTGTGTGGAGGAATGGGGGCGTGGGGGGGGGGGGGTAGGAAAGGACGCCAGGTCTGCACAAGATGGATACAGAAGGAAAATAGCAAGACCGACTCCCTGTAAAACATTGAAGGAGGAGGGCTTGGGGTTGGTGTGTAGAAGGGCGGTGGGGGAACAGGGGAGGAGTGTAGGGGGTGAATAAAGGTAGAGAAGGTCATGGTTTTGAATTTGTGATGATCTGAAATGGTGGTGAACAGATGTCCTGAAGACCTGAAGGGAGGGATGACATTGAACAGAATGTGTAAGTTGGTTCCACAGGTGGGGAAAAGAAAAAACAAGCGGAGGTGAGCAGAGATCCTAGATTTGGGTAGTTTAACCAGAAAGGGGTTATGGTGGACCATATGTGCCCTGCAGAAACCTGTGGGGAGGAGGGGTACAAAGCATTGAAAGAGCAGAGGGTGCAATACGATAAAGGAGACGACAGCAGACAGAGAGACCACCGACCTGTCTGCAATGGCAAAGTGATAGCCCCATAAGCTCAACTTCAGCACGTGAGATTCCAATGATCTTGAAGGCCATGGTAGTCAAGCTGAGCAAGGTGGGAGGCAGGGGAGCCAGTTCAGAGGGGAGAGCAGTACTCCATCAAGCTGCAGGTGAAGGCCTTGTAGGTGGATTAGAGTTCAGGTGTGCCAAAGAAGGTCCTTGTAGGACAGAGAACGCCCAGGTAGGAGGACTGACTTTGTTTCAGGAATTCAATGTCGAATCTATCTCTCTTGACCCACTAGTATATAATCAAGGGGGGCGCAAAGCGCCCTTCCCTTTATATGGGATCGTTTCTCTGTATGCAACTTCAACATGGGGACAGAAAATTCGTTTCTTGGCTTCTACTGGACAAAATTGGCTGCAAATTACAAAAGTAAATGCTTTGTACGTCGAGGTAATATGTTCCAAATTTCAGCAACGTCCGTTTCCGCATTCTTGAGTTTTATAAAGAAAACCCTCAAATTCACGTTGACGTCTGTCAGTCGGTCCGTCTGTCTGTCCAAAATGTGTTGGCGCTCATATATCAAAGGCTATACATTGAAACTAGTTGAAACTTGGGAATATACATCGGGCAATACATCTAATTAACGGATTTCAAAACAAATTGCACCTGAGTGCCATCGTTTTTGCTTTAAAATAAAATAAATAAATATAAAGTAATGCTCTATAAATGTTCATATAAAGGGGCGCCCTACATATACTCAACATCAAGATAAACTTATCAAATCTTTAGAAGGACACGCATTGAAATCCTCCACGCAAAAATGAAAAATATTTGAACACAGATAAAGTTCAGCTATCTTTACTAAACACATGTCAATAAACAAGAGGTTGCCTCAATCACAAAAAAGCAAAAAGCATGAACATCACAAGGGGTGGTGGAACAAAAGTCACAGCACTGCAATACAAAGGCACGCACCTGAATACAGTCAAAACAAAATGACACAGGAATGGACACAACACTCCTAACAGTCAAGGACAGAATGACAGCAGTCCTCAATATCGTGTGTGTCCTCCCTGAGCTGTGATGCAGGCTGTACACCTCCGACGCATGCTTTGTACCAGACGTCTGATGCGGTCCTGGGGAAGTCTGTCACACTCCTCCTGCAAGCCTTGAATGAGCATTTGCCGATTGACAGCCGTTGATCTCCTCGATGCAAGACGTCGACCAAGCTCATCCCATAAATGCTCAATGGGATTGAGGTCAGGTGAATAAGGCATCCAAGGCATCACTTCAACACCCTGTTCCTGGAGGAAGTTGGTGGTCAGGCGAGCAGCATGGGGTCGAGCGTTGTCCTGCTGGAAAACTGCGATGTCAGGATGAGCCTGGAGAAATGACAGCAGATGTGGTCTCAAAACTTCATTGACATAACGCTGCCTCGTGAGATTGCCTTCGATGACAACCAGAGGTGTCCTGAAATGGGTGGAAATGTTGGCCCATACCATCACACTGGGTCCTCCCCAACGATTGATCTGGCGAATACAGCATGATGTATACCTTTCCCCACCTCTGCGTCATACCCGTTGACGCCCATCAGCAGCATGGAGGAAAAATCTGGACTCATCGCTGAACAAGACTGCACTCCACTGTTGCTGTGTCCAGTGGCGATGCTGCAGAAACCATCTTAGTCTGTTCTGCTGATGCACTGCGTTCAACACTGGACCTCTGCAAGGACGTCTTGCCACCAGGTCCCGACTTCTCAAGCGCCTCCGCACAGTAGAGACACTGATGCGGTTGTTGTGGTGACCTTTTGTCACTGCAGCTATTTGCGTCGCAGGGCGGAAACGATCACGAAGGTGCTGCAGCACAATCCAGCGGTCTCGGTTTGGGGTGGTTACCCGTGGTCTTCCTCTCCGTGGACCATCATTCACAGTTCCAGTTTCACTGTAATGCCTGGCCAGGTTGGAAATTGCAGGTTGTGAGCAACCAAGACGTTGGGCAATTGTTCGCTGGCTTACACCAGCCTCAAGCATCCCAATTGCCCTTAAACATTGTTCAGATGTCAGGCATGGCATCTGAATTTTCTTGTTGTTTTCCCTGTCAGAAGCCTCTAGAGCCTAGAGTGACGATAGACAGCAGTAAATGAATGTCTCACCACGAGAACTGAAGGATTTCATTATGAGGGTCATTATTTAAAGGGAAGGATCCCCATACAGAACCACTCAAGCATGCCATTGTTGATCAACCAGGTGATTGAAGTGAAGTTCCCGTTACATAATCAGCCATTACAATTGAAGAAACGTGTTTGTAAAGCTGCACATTTCAAAAAATGAAAGTGATAAGTTTCTTTTGATGTTCAGTTATATATATGGGAGCGTATGCTGGATCAGCACATCGCTGCATCCTTGGACGACTCCCTCAGCACCATCCCGACACACACCACCATGTGTGCTATCGAATGAGGTGTTTTTATGGCGGCCGTTGTGTAAATCCTGCCACCAACCTCCTTGAGAGAGGACCCAGTACCCTGGTGCTCATTTCGCCGACCTCAGAGGACGACAGGCTGAGTCAACCCCACCTGGTATTAATTCAACAGCTGAATGGGATTAGAACTCAGGACTTTCGGATCCCAAGCCCGCCACCCTCACCATTAGGCCAACACCAGGTATAACAGGACAATGACACCAAACATACAGCCAAAGCAACACTGGAATGGCTTCAGAACACGAATGTGAACGTCCTTGAGTGGCCAGCCAAAGCCCACACTTAAATCCCATTGAGAATCTGTGAAAAGACTTGAAGATTGCTGTTCACCGACGCTCCACATCCAACTTAACAGAGCATGAGCAAATCTGCAAGGAAGAATGGGAGAAACTCCCATAATGCAGATGTGCAAAGCTGATATAGATGTACCCAAGAAGACTCGAACTTGGAATGGCTGTCAAATTATTCATGTAACTATTGATTTAAGGGGTTGAATACTTATGTTAATTCGATATTTCTCGATTTTATTTTTAAATTATTTTGTAAAATTCTCCAAAAAAATATTTAAATTCCACTTTGACATTGCGGGGCATTATGTGTAGATCAGTGCCATATATATATATATATATATATATATATATATATATATATATATATATTCATGTGAAAAAGTAAGTACACCCCATGTAAAGTTTTGACTCTTTCAACATACAGCTATTTGATCTTCATTTCAACAATATTGACAGATAAAGGTGATATAATATAACAAATATCATTAAAACATTTACATTTTGTAGTCCATTGTATAATTTAAATAAACATAAATGCAAATTTCGCATGTGGAAAAAGTAAGTACATCCTTGGCTCTAATAGGTGGTATTGCCCCCTTTGGCAGAAACAACCTCAAGTAGGCGTTTCTTATAACTGTGTATCAGTCTCTGACATCGACTGGGAGAAATTTTTGCCCACTCCTCCATGCAGAATTCTTTCAGCTGTGCGATGTTTGAGGGGTTTCTTGCATGCACAGCTCATTTCAAATCCCCCCACAACATCTCGATGGGGTTTAGATCCGGGCTTTGACTTGGCCATTCCAGAACCCTCCATTTCTTTATTTTCAGCCATTCCTTGGTGGATTTACTGGTATGTTTAGAATCATTGTCATGTTGCAAGGTCCACCTTCGGTTGAGCTTCAACTTTCCGACAGATGGCCTCACATTATCCTCAAGCACCCTCTGGTACAATGAAGAATTCATAGTGGATTCTATGATGGTGAGCTGCCCAGGCCCTGATGCAGCAAAGCTGCCCCAAACCATAATATTTCCACCACCATGCTTTACAGTTGGTATCAGGTTCTTGTGGTGAAATATACCTTGGACGGTGGGAGGGATTTTCGAAGCTCCACACGGTCTCCACGTTTTTCGAAGTTAAGTCTGTTCACAATTGTATTTTGTCGAAACTGTATTTATCTTTCGGTGTGTGAAGTTATTGTGTGCAACTTTGGTTGTTTCTCGGTGTTTATCTTTCACAAATTGATCGTCTGTTTGCCGTGTCGCGAGCAAGGCCTTTGCCGCGTCGCGAACGATTTGAAATCGAAGTTAAGTGATTGTTCCCATTTGTATTTTCGTTAAAACTGTATTTATTTATGGTGTTGTATGTATATTGTGTCCTGACGAAGATTATTCGGTGCAAATCTTTCATACCTGTATTGAAAATCGTGTTAATTCGTGTCGTGTCTTGAGGCCTTGTACAGTGTGCACTGTACAACCTTGAGGCTTTGTTTTTCTCTCATCGGTCCGTCGATTGTGATCCAATAACTTTCGTTCTCTGTATTCCCAGTCTTTTCACCCATAGACTACTTCCTTGTGTAAATCTCAACTCAAAAAAAAACAAAAAAAAAAAAAAACATTTCCTTCTCTGTTCTCATTCGTTTATTCATTCTTATTCGTTCGTTCGTTCTTCGACCACGTGTTTCTCCCCCATTTCCCCAGATAGTTTTCACTCATTAACCTTCAATGTTTACACTTTCCCCTCAAGTTATGTATTCCGTCATATTTTATAACACCTTTTTCTTCTTCTTCTTTAAAAGGCTGCTTTCGACTTGCTCACCAAATCAATTCATCCCCAAAAAAATATCCATCTCCTATAGTGCCTTTTTTCTACATTCCCTAAACTCTCCTGCACTCCATCCTCCATCCAGCGTCCTTAAACGTATTTTTAACTCGAAGGTCACAAGAAACTCATTTTGCAATAAATGTTCGTTTCCCATAAATCGTACACTTTCAAAAATCCAATCTCACCCCTCCCCTCCAAATCTTCCCCATAACCCCTCCCCTCCAAATCTTCCCCATCACCCCTCCCCTCCAAATCTTCCCCATCACCCATCCCTTTCAAATCTCCCCCCTTGCCCCCTCCCTCCTAAACTACCCCCTCACCCCTCCCCGCCAAGACGCCCCCTCGCCCCTCCCCTCCTAGACTCCTGCCTCACCCCTCCCCTCCAAATCTCCCCCATATCCCATCCCTTTCAAATCCCTCCCCTTGTCCCTTCCCTCCCAAACTCCCCCCTCACCCCTCCCCTTCAAATCTCCCCACCCTCATTGCTTCTCAATTTCCCCCCTCTCACTCCCCCTCCTCAAAGCGTCCTCCCCGCTTCTTCCCCCTTCAAACTCTCACCTCCATCTCCCCCAACCTTCTGCCTCGCTCTTCCCCCTCCTCAAATAACACCTCATTGTGGCTCACCCAATCACCATCAAACCTTTTGTCCGCCCCATCCTTCCCTTTCTCCGAGCTATTCTGAAATCTCTGACACACCTTCAACAGCTCTCCCTACCTCTTCCACCTCTTCCACATCTTACCCTACCCCTCCTCGCCCCTGTTCTGTATCTGATGCTCCCCCTTCCTCTTCATTAACGGTATGGACCTCAAACATCAGGGGCCTTCGTTCAAACTTAACTGATCTCTCCATACAGGTTGCTTCTGTCAAACCAGACGTGATCTGCTTAACAGAAACTTTCCTCCTTTATGATGTCTCTGATTCCATCGTATCTCTCCCGGGCTACTCCCTCCTCCGGTATGATAGACCTGAGCCTCGTCCTGGAGGCGGGGTTGCTATCTTTATCAAAAACTCTCTTCCTCACTCGCCCTGCACTGCACTCTCTCCACCTCACCCCCAGGAATACCTCTGGCTACGGCTTCCCCTTCGCCCCCACCTCTTGTTCATATGTGTGTTGTACCGTCCACCAAACAGTGATGACTCCATCTACATCTCGCTGTCTGATGATATGGACCAACTTCTATCTACTCATCCCAACTCTCTCTTCCTCATATGTGGTGATTTCAACTGTCATCATGCCAGTTGGCTGGGTGTGGGTACCTCTCTCACCAGCCATGGCTCCTCAGCAAAGGACTTCTGCGACTCACTGGGACTGACACAATCTGTCAATTTCCCGACCCGGATCTCAGTCAACGGAACATCTTCTCTTCTGGACTTGGTTATGACTAACTTCCCTGAAAATGTCTGCTGCTCTTCTTCTGCTCCGATCGGATCATCTGATCATGTCCTTGTTAAAGTGGACATCTCTCTGACCATCCTCAGGGAGCCTGCTCAGCGTCGACGAGTCTGGCATTTCACTCAGGCCAACTGGCACGGTCTTCAAGCAGCCATCAATCATCTGGACTGGTCTCCCATCTCTACCACCTCTGACATCAACTCATCCTGGGAATTCTTCCAAAGTAAATTGCTCTCTCTCATGCACAGATTTATCCCATCTCGTCTTCAGTTGTCATACCCTTCCTCCCGTCCATGGTACACGGAATCTTGTGGTGAGGCTGTTGCCCAGAAACAACTTGCCTTCGTCTCCTGGAAAGCAAATCCAACGGAAGGAAATCTCATTTCCTTTCACAAAGCCCGAAACAAGTGTGTGTCCACCCTCAGGAGAGCCAGGAAACAATATCTCTCCGTTCTCAAGACCGAACTCTCTTATCTGTCTCCCTCTTCCAAATCCTGGTGGCGTCTGGTCAAATCCGTTTCTGGTGTTTGTTCCCCCTCCATCCCCTCCCTTACCTCAAACGGCTACACAGCTGACTCCGCACGTGAAAAAGCTGAATGCCTCAACTCTGTGTTTGCCTCTAAATCTTGTGTCCCAAACCCATCCCTCTCTGTACCCACCATACCCAGTCGTACCCTGCTGCTCCTGGACTCCGTGTCCTTTCCTCCTGACAAGGTGGAAAAGTTTCTGTCAACCCTCGACTCTGATTCTGCAACTGGACCCGACGGCATCAGCCCACGGGTCCTAAAATCCTGCTCTGCTGCTCTATCTCACCCTCTCTCTGTTCTCTTCACCCTCTCTTTTGCTCAAGGTCAACTGCCATCTGCTTGGAAATCAGCCAACATCACCGCTTTGCACAAAAAAGGTGCAAAAACAGATCCTAGCAACTACAGACCAATCAGCCTTCTCCCAATTATCAGCAAAGTCATGGAATCCATCATTGCTTCGGATATGAAATCTTTCCTCTTCTCCAATGGCTTGATCTCTGATCATCAATTTGGTTTCAGACCAGGTCACTCTACTCTGGACATGCTGCTTCTGCTGTCTCAACAATGGATGGAGGTCCTCAATGCCAAACAGGAAATTAGAGCTGTCTCCCTCGACATATCACGTGCCTTCGACACGGTCTGGCACCCCGCTCTGCTCACCAAACTCTCCTCCTTTGGTATCCATGGAAATCTCCACGCATGGCTGGCGGACTTCCTCTCTAGTCGTCGTCAACGTGTGGCCCTGAATGGGTTTCTCTCATCTCCTCTTCCTGTTCAGGCTGGAGTTCCCCAAGGCAGTGTTCTGGGCCCCGTGCTTTTTCTGGTCTTCATCAATGATCTCTCTGACTCTCTCGAAAATCCTCTCTATCTCTTTGCTGATGACTCCACTCTCTGCCGCTCCATTCCTCTTCCCTCAGATCGGCAGTCTGCTGCCTCCTCACTCTCTGAAGACCTGGACAAAATCACAGACTGGTCAAACAAGTGGAACATGTCTTTCAATCCTGACAAATCTCACACTCTTACTATGTCTCTCCGAAAAGATCGACTGGACAACCCTCCCATCTACTTTCTCAACAATCCTCTCCAAGAAGTTCTGTCGCTCAAGATTTTGGGTCTCACTATCTGCCATGATCTTTCTTGGGAAAACCACATTTCCAAGCTGGCCTCCAAAGCCAGTCGCCGACTGGGCATCCTCCGTCGTGCGACGTCCTTCCTCGGCACACCTGAGCTCCTCACCACATACAAGGCTTTCATCCGCAGCTCAATGGAATACTGTTCTCCCCTATGGGCCGGTGCTCCTGCCTCACACCTAGCTCGGCTTCACGCTGTTGAAACCAAAGCTTTCAGAATTATTGGAATCTCCCGCGATGAAGCTATCTCTGAGGGCCTTTCACTCACTCACCGCAGGCAGGTAGGTGGTCTTTCTGTCTTCTACCGACTCCTCTCCGGCCTTGCACCCCCAGCTCTCTCTGTGCTCTGTCCCCCAAATATTCCTACAGGTCGCACAAGATCTGCCAGCAACCCTCTGATGGTTAAACTGCCGAAATCTCGGCTCTCTGCTCACCTTCACTCTTTCATTCCTCTTTTCTCCCGCCTCTGGAACAAACTCCCTCACTCCCTTCAATCCCACTCCTCCCTCCAGGTCTTTAAAACAGCTGTTCACCACCATCTCTTATCTTCCCCCATCCAAAACCTTGATCTTTTCTACCCCCGCTAATTCACCCCAGATCCACCTTGTTTGAAATTCCAACTTCTTTCCTGGAAGTCCTGGCAGTGTCCATATGTTTTATACCTCTCCCACCGCCCCCTTCCCATGCCCCCCCCCCCCCCTCTCAGATCTCTCGATGTCTCCATGTCTCTCGGTCCCTGCTCTCAAATGTTGTGTTTGTGTCCTTCCCCCTCTCTCCCCATCTTGTCTACCGCTCCCGATGTTATATGTTTTATGTGTCGGTTTGTCTTTCTGTGTGATTAATGTTCGCTCTTTCACGAGCCTCGATCTTGTATACAAAAAAAAAAAAAAAAAAAAAAAAAATGCTGTCTTTGGTTTTCACCAAACATGTCTTCTGGTACTGTGGCCAAATAGTTCTACCTTTGACTCATCTGTCCAGAGCACATTGTTCCAGAAGTGCTGGTCTTTGCCTCGGTGTTCATTGACAAACTTTAGTCTTGCCCTGATGTTCTTTCTGGACAGCAAAGGTTTCCTCCTGGTACACCTCCCATGTAGATCAAATTTGTGCAGCCTCTTTCTAATGGTAGACTCGTGCACTTTTACATCAACAGTGGCATGAGCTACCTGTAGGTCCCGTGATGACATTCTGGGGTTCTGAGAGACTTCTTTCAGCATCTTGCGGTCTGCTCTCGGGCTGAACTTGCTGGGGCGGCCTGGCCTGAACAAGTTGGCAGTTGTTTGGAATCTTCTCCACTTGTAGATTATCTTCCGGACAGTCGAATGATTGATTTCAAATTGTTTGGAGATCTTTTTAAATCCCTTCCCAGACTCGTAGGCAACTATAACCTTCTTTCTGAAGGCCTCATTGAGCTCTTTTGATCTAGGCATGGTGACGCCGCACACGTCAACAACAAAGAGCAAACCACACTAAATGTCTGAGGTTTAAATAAGACAGGTTCCTCCAAGATCCTCTCTAACGATGTTCTAATCATTTGCATCTGAGCTGGTGCACCTGATTATAATTTTAGGTATTTGAAGTAGTGATAAATGTAGGGGTGTACTTACTTTTTCCACATGCGAAATTTGCATTTATGTTTTTTTAAATTATACAATGGACTACAATATGTAAATGTTTCATGATATTTGTTATATTATATCACCTTTTTCTATCAATATTGTTGAAATGAAGATCAAATAGCTGTATGTTGAAATATGTTCAAAAAGTCAAAACTTTACATGGGGTGTACTTACGTTTTCACGTGACTGTATATATATATATATATATATTTATGTATATATATATATACTACATGACCAAAAGTATGCGGACACCACTTCTAACTAGTGGATTCGGCTGTTTCAGCCACACCCATTACTAACAGGTATATATAATCAAGCACACAGCCATGCAACCTCCATAGACAAACATTGGTAGTAGAATGGGCCATACTGAAGAGCTCAGGACTTTCAACGTGGCACCGTCATAGGATGCCACCTTTCCATCAAGTCAGTTTGTCAAACTTCCGCCCTGCTAGAGCTGCCACAGTCAACTGTAAGTGCTGTTATTTTGAAGTGAAAACGTCTAGGAGCAACAACATCTCAGCCACGAAGTTGTAGGCCACACAAGCTCACAGAACGGGACCGCCGAGTGCTGAAGCGCGTCCCGCGTAAAAATCGTCTGTCCTCAGTTGCAACACTTACTACCGAGTTCCAAACTGCCTCTGGAAGCAACGTCGGCATAACAACTGTTCGTCCGGAGCTTCATGAAATGGGTTTCCATGGCCGAGCAGCCTCACAGAAGCCAAAGATCACCATGCGCAATACCAAGCTTCACCTGGAGTGGTGTAAAGCTCGCCGCCATTGGACTCTGGAACAGTGGAAACGCGTTCTCTTAAGTGATGAATCACGCTTCACCATCTGGCAGTCCGGCTGACTCATCTGGGTTTGGTGGATGCCAAGAGAACGCTACCTTCCCGAATGCATAGTGCCAACTGTAAAGTTTGGTGGAGGGGTATAATGGTCTGGGGCTGTTTTTCATGGTTCAGGCTAGGCCCCTTCGTTCCAGTGAAGGGAAAACTTAACGCTACAGCATACAATGACATTCTAGACGATTCTGTGCTTCCAAATTTGTGGCAACAGTTTGAAGAAGACCCTTTCCTTGTTGAGCATGCCAATGCCCCCGTGCACAAAGTGAGGTCTTTACAGAAATGGTTTGTCGAGATCGGTGTGGAAGAACTTGACTGGCCTGCACAGGGCCCTGATGGAGTTGAGATCGAACACCTTTGGGATGAATTGGAATGCCGACTGCAAGCCAGGCCTAATCGCCCAACATCAGTGGAGAATCACGAATGAATTTGTGAACCTCACGAATGCTCTTGTGGCTGAATGGAAGCAAATCCCTGCAGCAATGTTCCAACATCTAGTGGAAAGCTTTCCCAGAAGAGTGGAGGCTGTTATGGCAGCAAAGGGGGAACCAACTCCATATTAATGCCCATGATTTTGGAATGAGATGTGTGATGTTTGGGTGTCCACATACTTTTGGTCATGTAGTGTATGTATGTATGTATATATCTATATATATATATATATATATATATATCAATCTATCTATCTATATATATATATATATATATATATATATATATATATATGTATACTGAACATCAAAAGAAACTTATCACTTTCGTTTTTTGAAATTTGCAGCTTTACAAACACGTTTCTTCAATTGTAATGGCTGATTATGTAACGGGAACTTCACTTCAATCACCTGGTTGATCAACAATGGCATACTTGAGTGGTTCTGTGTAGGGATCTTTCCCTTTAAATAATGACCTCATAATGAAATCCTTCAGTTCTCGTGGTTAGACATTCATTTATTGCTGTCTATAGTCACTCTGGAGGCTTCTGACAGGGAAAACAACAAGAAAATTCAGATGCCATGCCTGACATCTGAACAATGTTTAAGGGCAATTGGGATGCTTGAGGCTGGTGTAAGCCAGCGAACAATTGCCCAACATCTGAGTCCAGATTTTGCCTCCATGATGCTGATTGGCGTCAACGGGTATGGCCTAATGCGCAGAGGAGGGGAAAGGTATGCATCATGCTGCATTTGCCAGATCAATCGTTGGGGAGGACCCAGTGTCAGGTGTCCTGAAATGGGTGGAAATGCCGGCCCATAACATTACCAGTGTGATGGTATGGGCCGGCATTTCCACTCATTTCAGGACACCTCTGGTCGTCATCGAAGGCAATCTCACTGGTCAGCGTTATGTCAATGAAGTTTTGAGACCTCATCTGCTGCCATTTCTCCAGGCTCATCCTGACATCGCAGTTTTCCAGCAGGACAACGCTCGACCCCATGCTGCTCGCCTGACCACCAACTTCCTCCAGGAACAGGGTGTTGAAGTGATGCCTTGGATGCCTTATTCCCCTGACCTCAATCCCATTGAGCATTTATGGGATAAGCTTGGTCGACGTCTTGCATCGAGGAGATCAACGGCTGTCAATCGGCAAATGCTCATTCAAGGCTTGCAGGAGGAGTGGGACAGACTTCCCCAGGACCGCATCAGACGTCTGGTACAGAGCATGCGTCGGAGGTATACAGCCTGCATCACAGCTCAGGGAGGACACACACGATATTGAGGACTGCTGTCATTCTGTCCTTGACTGTTGGGAGTGTTGTGTTCATTCCTGTGTCATTTTGTTTTGACTGTATTCAGGTGCATGCCTTTGTGTTGCAGTGCTGTGACTTTTGTTGCACCACCCCTTGTGATGTTCATGCTTTTTGTTTTTTTGTGATTCAGGCTACCTCTTGTTTATTAGTCCCCTACCGGTGTACACCGGAGGGGACATAATGTACACCGGAGGGGACTATAGGTTTGCACTCTGTCCCTCCGTCTGTCAGTCTGTCAGTCCGTCACGCAAAGAACAGTTTTCCGGACTTTTCTTCTAAACTCTTAATGCTAATGATTTCAAACTTGGTACATGGTTTCCACATGATAAGTTACAGATCAAGTTCGAACTTCACGACGTTTCGATCATTTTTGACAAAGTTATGGCACTTTGAACTTTGGGAATTTTTCCCCAACAGTTTTCCGGACGACAGATTGCCGGTAGGGGACATGTATTGCAGCGCAATACTCAGAATGCTTGTTAGGCCCCTACCGGTGTACACCGGAGGGGACTATAGGTTTGCACGCCGTCCCTCCGTCTGTCAGTCCGTCCCTCCGTCTGTCAGTCTGTCAGTCCGTCATGCAAAGAACAGTTTTCCAGACTTTTTTTTCTAAACTCTTAATGCTAATGATTTCAAACTTGGCACATGGTTTCCTCATGATAAGTTACAGATCAAGTTCGAACTTCACGACGTTTTGATCATTTTTGACAAAGTTATGGGACTTTGGACTTTGGGAATTCTGATCATTCTGATGATTCTTAACTCAGTGCCATTTTAAGTTTTAATTTCCTTTAAAAAAGATTTTCTCTGCAATAACAGGACTGATTGAGATCAAATTTTCACCGTAGGGGGGACTCGGTCTGTAGAATATAGTAATGGTAATTATGACGTCACAGGTCACGTGGTGCGGCCGCCATATTATTTTTCGTGAAAACACGAAAAACCCTTTTTCTCTGCAACGGCTGAACAAATCGAGGCCAAACTTTGCAGGCAGAATCGCATGCCCATGACGAACAAAAAAGTCATCGAGCATGACATCATGCGTTACATGGTTTCAGAGTTATGACGTTTTTAAGCATGAACCTTTAAAACCAAGCTCCTCCCTCATTTTTGATCCAATCGAGGGGAAACTTCACAGATCTGTTCAGCATGTCAGTCTACTAAAATTTCCTTTTGAAATTTGCGATAGGGCACGTGGTTTGGCAGATTTCATTAATTAAACGAAAAAAGAAAAATGGATATCTCTTGAATCGCTAGTACCTCAGACTGAGAGTTGGTAATTATATAATTCACACAGTGCAATACGTGCAGGCCGCCCCACGGAGCGATCTTGCGGTCCTATCAACGAGGCGAGGCATGACACACATGTGTCTCAGCATACCTCAGATCAAGTTTGAAAACCAGCATCAACCGTGCATAAATGTGCATATTTGATCATTTTTGACAAAGTTATGGCACTTTGAACTTTGGTAGGGGACATGTATTGCAGCGCAATACTCAGAATGCTTGTTTAGTTTGACAATTTACATGTGGTTTACCAATTATGAGGAGGTCCTCAGCTTTCCATTGATGCCTTTCATGCATCATTGCTGTCACACATGACCGAGTACATGTTCATTGAAAATGACAAGTTCAAATCGCATTTTTACAAGTTTGGCTAATCGGTGCAAGACAGTTTTAAATGGACGCATTACTTGTCGACTGCCAAGTTGATTATGTAAAATTGTTAAGCTGGTCTGGTAATCGTCGGTTGCGTCATCCTTTGTTTAAGATGGGTATTTAAGATGGGCCTACAGTGTATGGGTTTAGAGACAGTCTGAGTCATTGAAAAGATGGTTCAACTTACGACTGAACAGCGGACCTTCGTGGTTCCAACCTTTCACCAAACTTGACGTTTGCAGCGAACTCGTGATGCGTTCAGGGAACGTTTCCCAGAACGGGAGCCTCTAGCAGCCAAAACAATCTGGGCGAATGTTAGAAAGTACCAAGAGCATGGTACTAGCCTCAACCGCAACAAGGGGAATTCTGGTAGGAGGCGCACTGGGCGATCGGAAATGAACATTGCAGCAGTAAGGCAGCAAGTTTTGGAGCATCCTAGGGATACCAGCGCAAGACGAAATGGGACGGGATTGCCTTAGGCAACATTCAACCGAATCACAAGACTGCACCTCCACCAACATCCATATCGGATTCACATCCGGCATCAACTTACGCCAGGGGATTTTGCCAGGAGGCTGGTGCTTGCCAGATGGTTGATAGCATGTTGCGAAGCAGATGTCAATTTCCTGCGGTGTCTCTTTATCGGCGACGAAGCTGCTTTCGCCATGGACGGCAAGGTCAATACCCATAATGTTCTTGAATATGCACCGACAGGACAACCCCCGGAATTTAATTTTGACACCAACATGAGTCGCCAAAAGTGGACTGTTTGGTTGGGACTTTGTGGAAGTAGTCAGGTGATCGGACCATTTTTCTTTCAAAGGAATGTCAATGGTAACAGGTATCTGCAGATGATCAATGATGAAGATTTACCGTAGCTGGAGGAGAACATTGAGCGACAGGTTCGTGGTGTCTTCAGATATCTCTGGTGGGCCCAAGACGGCGCCCCAGCACATCGTCGTATCGCTGTCCGAGATCGACTGAGGGAACTCTTTGGAGACCGAGTCATCGCCCTCAACCATGCAGTGGAATGGCCGCCAAGATCACCTGACCTCACACCATGTGATTATTTCCTTTGGGGACATTTAAAGAACAGGGTGTTCGTAACTCCTCCCCATGATCTTGACGAATTGCAGGGCCGTATTCGACATGAAGTGGATGCTTTGCGCAATGACCCGGCTATGGTGAGACGAGCAGTTCAGGGCATGCTCCGCCGCTGTGAGCTTTGTGTTGAAAGAGGAGGTGGACATGTTGAAGGTGAGGGTGCATAAAGGCCAATCATTCCTGAGAAAAGTTCACATCTGACGTTCATTTTGCACCAATTATCCTGACTTGCATCGATTAGCCAAACTTGTAAAAATGCGATTTGAACTTGTCATTTTCAATGAACATGTACTCGGTCATGTGTGACAGCAATGATGCATGGAAGGTATCAATGGAAAGCTGAGGATCTCCTCTTAATTAGTAAACCACATGTAAATTGTCAAAATAAATAACCTTTGCATATTAATCCCTTGAATTCGGATTACCTTTTTTTTGATACGGACTGTATATATATTGTTGCGGTTTTGAGTTTTGTACAATAAAGGTTAAATTTCCCCCTCATGGTTTTGTCACACAACAACATGTAGCCTCGCGATAGTTCAGTTATCTCTTAGTATTTGTGAGCATCGTCCTTTTCCTGTGTTAGTTTTGCATTGAGTAGAGTAATGAGAGTTATGTCCTTTTCATTGTTTCATTGCCTTGTGCCGCCTCCATTGCCTTGTGCCGCCTTACGCCTCCTTATGCTGCCTTTGGCTTTTTGGCGCGAATTAACATGAGGCAGGCCTGGCAAATCAAGCAGGGACCGAATGAGGGCGGCAGAGAAGCTGACGGTAAGCGCGGGCCGCCAATCAGGGCTCAAAGGGAGTGGCTGCGGCAATGCGTCACAGGGCGTGGTTGGAACATTCGAGAGGGCTCAGGGCATGGCAATAAAAACCCGTACGAGCAGTCCGAGGAGAGGTGAGCTTGTGCATTGAGTTATTGGAGAGGCGCGTGTTGATGAGTGTTGTACAAGAGAAAAGACGCGCATGAACTAAGTTATAAGCTCGTACCAAAGTGACGCTCGGTTGAGCTTGAGGCCGAGCCTCTATTGGGTTACGCGAGTGATAGTGCGCCGGTAACTCAACGCGCTGTGGAAAGCCGCTGAGAGACGCGTACATTTCCTTCCTGCCTGCTAGTCAGGTTCACTATGTCAATAAATTATATTTCGTTCAAAATCATGGTAGATTAGCAAACCTATACATTTTTGGAAAGGTTATAGCATAAGGAAACTAAAAATCAATGTTTACATTTGGAGAGATACCTGTATGGCGGCCATTTTGGATTTTCAAAATGGCCACTGTAAAATACATATTTTGTTCTATTTCTGCCTCTAATTACCCTAAAAACTTTTTAAAATATACTAAACCTATATTTTCAGGGACAAGGAATCCAATGAAAGTATCAAATTAGTGCTATGGGGAATGGTAAGACACGAATCAAAGGTTTTGAATTGCAAAATACTGTCTTTGTATTCGCGATAAGTTGCATAATCAAATACATGTTATCATTTTGTACAGGCAGTTAATAACATCAAAATGTGTCACAATAATTCATATCACCAAACATACACAGGCAGTCAGCAAAATCATATATACACATGCAGTCAGTATAACTTCACATCTACACAGGCAGTCAATGACAAAATATACACAGGCAGTCAATGGCATCAAACATACACGATTACAGAATATGCCATTTAGAGTTCGTCATCACTGTCCTGTGTGTCGTATCCGACAATATAGTCCGCATCGTTTTCACAGTCCGTTCCACACAAGCAAAGGTCGGTCAAATTGATTGGCAAATCGAATTGGTCGAATGGTCGATCGAATCGAATTCGATGAATCAAATCGAATCGAATCGATCGAATTGGTCGAATGGTCGATCGAAGCGATTGGTCGAATTGGTCGAATGGAATTGGTCGAATTGGTCGAATCAAATTGGTCGGAATTGGCAAATGTAAACATTGATTTTCAGATTTTCCATGTAATAACGTTTCCAAAAATGTATAGGTTTGCTAATCTACCATGATTTTGAACGAAAAAACATAGTGAACCTGACTATGCTGCCCTTTGTCGAGAGACGCGCTCCAAGAATCCTTTCCACCACCTGCTTGCCATCTTCGCGGGACGTGCTGTGACCGTGGAGAGCCACGCCAGGTGAAGCCGTTCCTGGATGACCAAGGCAGCGTGTGAACATCATCCTGCCTGCATTTCCCCTTTGTGAGTGTGATCGGGCCCGTGTCTGGGATTTAAGCATAAGACTGTATAAGGCTGCTCTGTGTCTCTGTCTTCTACCGACTTGTACATATAAGTGTAAATAATAACTAAATCCTGTTATTCCTTTATTCCACCGTCTCGTGTTTTCCATCATTGACTAAGCGTGGTACGAATAGAACCGCTCTAATCGGGTTCCAATACCAACGGTAGCTGCACGGACCACGTGGTACGCAATCTGCTCGGTGTACCCAAATTACACGTGGCTCGTGCGAGGCTTGGTTCCCCGCTTCCGTGGCGGCGCAGATATTTAGATACGTGTGAGACTTGTCCTGAAACCCTACCTTGTGTTTGCCCGGAAGGGGCGTTTCAAGTCACGGTTACGCCGGCCCAGAAAGAACAAGGGGCTTAATCCCCCCTTGGTAAGGGTAGGAAGGGCGGCGGAAAACCGTAACAATATTGTTATGTCTGGGGGTAAAGCAATATCTAGAGCTAGGTGGATCTGTTTTGGTAGGTATTCGACTGTCGCGATAGAGAATCTACCTGTAATAAATTCTTCATGTGTTGTAGGCATTTGTCGGGTTAAGATGTATGATAGTGAATCTACCAGGAGATTCGGGTGATAGTTAGTGTAGTGAAATCGTATTCGTACTGAACCCGGGGTGATGCTCGCTGCACGTTGACACCGCTAGGGGCGTGACTATAAGACCCGCTGCTGCGAACGGTGCTCCAGAGACTTCTCCTGTGACATGTTACATCGGTAGCCTCGCTAACGGTACGCCTGTATAGAATATCCAGCTTGCTTGCATTGAATGATATGAATGGACCCATGAGATGTCGCATCGTATACTTATTGTGTATTTCTACTTTACAGGATGATGTGATGATCTAAATGCAATTAAACCAACTATTGGACTAAAGTTGTGTGGACCTGATTGGTTTTCCACAACACTTAATTGCATTTAAGATCCATGGCTGGCAACAAGACACTGACGGTGTCCATCTTCAGCGCCGACCCGCAAGCTGCGGATGGTGGCTTGCAGCTGAAGCACTGGCTCAGACAATTGCAGAATCTTTTTGATGAGCCTGAGACCGCACCGACGGCTGCCGCGAAGCTAGCCACTCTCCATGCAAAAATCGACTACCGGGTGTACAACGCTATCGCTCAATGCGCGACGTACGACCTCTCCATCGCCGAGCTCAAACGGCTATACATAAAGGAAAAAAGCCCGGTGTACGCACGCTATTTGTTGCAAACGCGACGCCAGCAACCCAACGAGGCGATGGACCACTACGCCCAGGAGCTCCGGCAGCTTTTGCTGGACAGCGTCAGGGAGCCACGGACTCCCGCGCAGGCTCAGGATGATCGTCTTTTAGATGCCTTCATTGCAGGGGTCTCCTCCCAGGAACTAAGGCTCAAACTCTTGGAGAAGACCGACCTGACCTTCGCTACGGCGCTCGAGCAAGCGACAGTATACACCGAAGCGCGGATGCAATCGAACACCTATGATCGCACGCGCCTTTTGGCGGGCACCACACTACACGCCCGGCCGGAGAGTGCTACCGCCGAGGACGCGGATCCGCTCGCTGAACTCCGGGATGCTCCGGAGGAAGACCCAGCCCTGACGGCTGCCGTTACGACCAGACCCAAGGCCTTGCGCGGGGCCGCATGCTTTTTCTGTGGGGGGCCACGTCATGCCCGGGTCGTGTGTCCGGCACGAGACGCTATATGCCATTTGTGCTCGTTAAAGGGACATTACGCGAAAGTGTGCAGGAAAACGGCACGCGGCTCGCGGCTCACTGACTCGCGCAGTCGCGGTCGCGCGGGTGCAGCGACCTTGAATGGGCTCATTGCGGAGCCCGCGAGAGCCCGACACCCGGCGCCTTACCCGACTTCAAAGGGGAGGGCCCCTCTCTGCGGACCCCTGGGCGCTCAGACGTCCTTGGCGGGCGTCACCGGACAGCCACCACCGTCTCATTCTCCATCGGGCACAAAGGCCGTGTCCTTGGCCAAACTCTGGGCCACGCAAGGGGCTTTGAAACCTCGCCAAGCCCCAGCGGAACGTACTCCTCGAGTTGTCCACGAGCTAACAGCGGCCCACGCCCCGACAAAGGAGATAAGGGAGCTTTCCAATACTACGGAGGCCTTTTGCTGCCAAAAATGTCAAAAGGCGTTTTCGAATACTACGGAAGCCTTTTTCTGCCAAAAATGTCAAAAGGCGATTTCGGATACTACGGAAGCCTTTTTCTGCCAAAAGTGTCAAAAGGCGATTTCAAATACTACGGAGGCCTTTTCTCGTCAGAATTGTCAGATTTTGAATCGCGAAACACCGGAATGCTGGGGAAAGCCCTCTGATGACGATAATGGATTCCCCATGGTCAACGCAGACTCCGGCCACGACCGCAAAACTGCTGCTGGCGTAGGATCCACCCGCGAGGCTGGTCCGACCCATTCGGGGGGCTCAGTCCCGCTCCCAGCAGCCTCGTCTGGCCTGGCTCAAGCCCTTATTCCCCTCATGGTTGAAGGCCATTGTGTTCGGGCCTTGGTGGATACAGGATCTACGGATAGTTTTATCGACCAGCGACTTGTGCTCAGGCATGGATGGCGGATCTGGCGGTCTACGAGACGAATCTTCATGGCTTCCCAGGGGCTTCGGCTCAGCACGAATGGGGAATGCCGATTGAAACTCGTGCTAAAGGGACGGGTTTTCCCTGATGTACACCTTATGGTTTTACCCGCATTATGTGCTGATATTCTGTTAGGACACGATTTTCTTAAGCTGCATGGACGTCTGGTAATGGAGTTTGGTGGGCCTGACACTCTTGTTGTGGGGGCGGACGACGCGCTTGCGGTGTGCGCCCTAGCGCAAATGGACGTCCAGCCGCTTTCGCTGTTCCCCAATCTAACCTCCGACTGCACCCCTGTCGCGGTAAAATCACGACGCTACTCTCGCGCTGACATGCAATTCATTGCGGACGAAACGGCTCAGCTCTTGAAAGACGGCATCATAGAACCTAGTAGGTCGCCGTGGCGCGCCCAGGTCTTGGTGGTGCGCAGCGAGGCCCATCGCAGACGCATGGTAATCGACTATTCCCAAACGATTAACCGCTTTACACAGCTGGATGCCTACCCCCTTCCGGGGATGGACGCGCTAGTGCAACAGGTGTCCCAGTATTCGGTCTATAGCACTCTCGATCTCCGTAGTGCGTACCACCAGATCCCTATCTCTAGGGCGGATCGTATCTATACCGCATTTGAGTCGGGGCAGCGGTTGTACCAATTTACGCGTTTGCCTTTTGGGGTAACGAACGGGGTCGCTTGTTTCCAGAGGGCCATGGATGACCTCGTTGCGCGGGAGCACTTAACCGATGTTTTCGTCTACCTCGATAATCTTACGGTTTGTGGATATGACCAAGGGCACCATGATGCTAATCTGAAGCGCTTCCTCGAGGTCGCGCAGCGGTATCACTTAACTATGAACGAGGATAAGTGCCAATACTCCCTACGCACGATAGATCTTCTGGGGTACACCGTGACCCATGGCTCTGTCGCTCCGGATAAGGAGCGTCTGCGACCTTTGCTCGACATGGCCCCTCCCTGCGATCGGGCGTCCCTGAAGCGCGCCCTTGGGCTGTTCGCCCATTACTCCAAATGGGTGCAAAGTTTCTCCGCGAAACTTCGCCCCCTTGTGGCCTGCGACACCTTCCCCCTGAGTTCGGCCGCATTGACGGCCTTTGAAGGCCTTAAGACCGACATCGCCCGAGCCGCCATGGCGACAATCGACGAGAGCGGCTCGTTCGTCCTCGAAAGTGACGCCTCGGATCAGGCCATCGCGGCGACCCTCTCCCAAGGGGGGCGTCCCGTGGCTTTCTTTTCACGGACTCTTACCACCGCTGAGCGGAGGCACTCGTCCGTTGAAAAGGAAGCATATGCGATCGTCGAGTCTATTCGGCGATGGCGCCCGTACCTACTCGGGCGGAGCTTCCAAATCATCACGGACCAGCAAAGCGTTGCGTTCATGTACGACACCTTACACGCCCAGCGCATTAAGAACGAGAAAATCACTCGCTGGCGTATCGAACTCGCCGACTTCTGTTACACCATCAAATATCGCCCGGGGAAGGATAACCAGGCCGCCGATGCCTTATCACGACCGGCTACATGTGCTGGTATCACCTCTTTGGAGGGCCTACGGGTGCTGCATGCCACTGCGGGCCATCCCGGCGTAACGCGTTTCGCTCATTTTGTGCGGAGTGGGAATCTCCCATACTCGATTGACGATATCCGCCGTATCTGTCGCGACTGCGCTATCTGCGCGGAAATCAAACCGCGTTTCTCTAACCCTCCCATAGGGACTCTGGTGAAGGCTACACGCCCGTGGGAACGCTTGGCGATGGATTTCAAGGGCCCATTGCCGGTGTCGAGCGGCTCTCGCTAGCTGCTCACTATCGTTGATGAGTACTCGCGATTCCCCTTTGCTTATACGTGCGCGGACATGACTGCTGCCACGGTGATGCGATGCTTACAGAACTTGTTCTCAATGTTCGGTTACCCGGCCTATGTCCATACCGACCGGGGTGCGGTCTTCTTGTCTCAGGAGGTGCGCGGCTATCTGCTCCAAAATAACATTGCGTCTAGTTACACCACGCCGTACAGACCCCAGGCTAATGGGCAGATCGAACGCTTCAACGGGATTATCTGGAGGGCCGTCATGCTCCACCTCCGGACCCTCGGCCGGGGCCTCGATAAATGGGCTTGGTCGCTACCTGCGGCGTTGAACTCGATCAGGGCTCTCCTGAGTACGGCAACCAACCAAACTCCCCACGAGCGACTTTTCCACCACCCCAGGAGCTCGGGGTGTATACGGTCTTTGCCCAGTTGGCTCGCTGGGCCCGGGCCGGCCTACCTTAAACGGGCGGTTCGCGCGAGCAAGTACGACCCCCTAGTGGACAAAGTGCAGATTCTCCAGGCTAATCCTGAGCATGCTCGTGTGATGACGGCTGATGGCCGTGAGACTACTGTCTCCGTCCGTCACCTTGCCCCTTGCGGGGTCGACGACCTAAGTAGGGAATCGGACGAACCGATCGAACCCATCTATGAGTCTATGGCCTCTCCCGACGCTCCCATCGCCGAAAGTCTACCGACCCTCCCCTCGCCGAGACTACCTGGGCCCGACGACTTGGAGTTACCCCCTTCGTCACCCGACCCTGTTGGCGCCTCTGACGCCGGGGACACAGGGATACGTGATGCCGTACCCGGGGAATTTCGGACGCGTGCTGGCAGAGAAATTCGCCGCCCGGCCCGATACGGTTGGGTCGACTGATATTCCGCACCCTATTCGTGCTGACGCTCACTCGCTTTTAGCCGCGCGGCCGTATAATTCTGACGGGGGGAGAATGTAGTGAAATCGTATTCGTACTGAACCCGGGGTGATGCTCGCTGCACGTTGACACCGCTAGGGGCGTGACTATAAGACCCGCTGCTGCGAACGGTGCTCCAGAGACTTCTCCTGTGACATGTTACATCGGTAGCCTCGCTAACGGTACGCCTGTATAGAATATCCAGCTTGCTTGCATTGAATGATATGAATGGACCCATGAGATGTCGCATCGTATACTTATTGTGTATTTCTACTTTACAGGATGATGTGATGATCTAAATGCAATTAAACCAACTATTGGACTAAAGTTGTGTGGACCTGATTGGTTTTCCACAACAGTTAGTGTAGGGGTTAATCAGTAGAGCCCTTGTATGTCTCACCTAGTAGTCAAACCTTTGTCCATTATGGCACTGCAGACCACATAAACATTAGTTAGGACCTTTAGTACAACACTAAATGACGCCTTTCCCCCCTGACATGACTTAGGAAGAAATCAGGTTGGAACACCGCTACAATTGGCCGCCACCATTTACACCTCCGAGAGGCCTACCCACCTCGCATAGCACGTGCTGTGACCACGGAGTCGGGGACGGGAGTGAGAGTGGCGCAGTGGGCGTGCCCCTGGATGAGCCGGCGAGCCGGGGGAGGCTCTGATTGGCAGAGCAGTGCGCCAATGTGACGTCATCGGCCGGAGATATTACCGAGGGCAGGACGCCATTTTCAGCAGTTGAGTAGAGAGTTCAGCACGTTGAGTGAGGTCTGAGTCAAGAGTTGAGATGAGACGGCAGTTGAGTGGAGAGTTCAGCACGTTGAGTGAGGTCTGAGTCAAGAGTTCGTGTGCACCCGAGTCGAGTTGAGATCCTGAGTTCAGCACGAGGAGAGAGAGCCCGAGTTGCGTTGGCAGTTCGCAGTGCGCAGTTCGCAGAGTTGGCAGTTGAGCCATAGGGAGTTGTTTTGAGCAACCCGGTTGAATCATTCAGAGATCCCAACCCGAGTTGGGCTGAGGTGAAGCCCGAGTGGAGCTCGCTGTCCTGCTGTCGACCTCGTGGTGATCGGTGCTTGGTGTGTGGTGCTCTGTGCTGAGAGGCCTTGTGGGACTTAGAGCGAGGGACCTCGTGGTTTGCGATCGGGCCGGACGGAGCGGTGTTGGACGGCAGCCACCAAGACGACGAGACAGATAAGCCCGAGCTCCACATACATTTTGAACAGAAGACGTGTTTCTTTTTGTTAATTCATATTCCCCCGTTTTGTATTTGAGGTCTGGTGTGCGGGATCCCGATTAGGATATTTATTATCGGCGCGCATTTTCCTGTCCTGCCTTTTTCATTTGAATAAAGCCTTATATTATTTTTGTACATATATCTGAACGCAGTTTACCGGGTGTTTGATTTTAATAGATAAGGCTGCGGGGCTCTCGCCGTTCCCCTCCATTCCGCGCGCTTAAGGGTTTTAGGTGTTCATTTTGGAATTTGCTATTGAGCTTCCGCCTCGGGAGTTAAAGTCTCGTAATCGGCATCCGCAACTCTGGTGTTAATCGGAGTTACGCGACAATATCTTCTGCTATATGAGACTTTTTTTTTTCTTTTTTCTTTTTTTATACAGAGTCGAGGCTCGTGAAAGAGCTAACATTTATCAAACAAACAAATCAAACAAACAAATCAAACAAACAAGCAAACAAGCAAACAAAGTATATAAAAAGGGGAGCGGTCGACAAGATGGGGAGAGAAGGGGAGGAAGCACACAAACACAACATTTGAGAGCAGGGACATCAGGAGATGTGTGGGAGGGAGAAGGCCTGGGGGAAGGTAGGATAGTTATAAAACGCAAGGACACCAAGGACTTCCAGGAAAGAAGTCAAAAGTCACCTCAAAAAAGTGGATTTGGGGTGAAATTAGCAGGGGTAGAAAAGATGAAGGTTTTGGATTGGGGAAGATAAGAGATGGTGGTGAACAGCCGTTTTAAAGACCTGGAGGGAGGAGTGGGATTGAAGAGAGTGAGGGAGTTTGTTCCAGAGGCGGGAGAAAAGAGGAATGAAGGAGTGAAGGTGAGCAGAGAGTCTTGATTTTGGCAGTTTAACCATAAGAGGGTTGCAGGCAGATCTTGTGCGACCTGTAGGAATATTTGGGGGACAGAGCCCAGAGGGAGCTGGGGGAGCAAGGCCGGAGAGGAGTCGGTAGAAGACGGAAAGACCACCAACCTGCCTGCGGTGAGTAAGTGAAAGGCCCTCGGAGATAGCGTCATCGCGGGAGATTCCAATGATTCTGAACGATTTGGTTTCAACAGCGTGAAGACGAGCTAGGTGTGAGGCAGGAGCACCAGCCCAGAGGGGAGAGCAGTATTCCATTGAGCTGCGGATGAAAGCCTTGTATGTGGTGAGGAGCTCAGGTGTGCCAAGGAAGGACTTCGCACTACGGAGGATGCCCAGTCGGCGACTGGCTTTGGAGGCCAGCTTGGAAATGTGGTTTTCCCAGGAAAGATCATGGCAGATAGTGAGACCCAAAAGCTTGAGTGACAGAACTTCTTGGAGAGGATTATTCAGAAAGTAGATGGGAGGGTTGTCCAGTCGGTCTTTTTGGAGAGACATCGTAAGAGTGTGAGATTTGTCAGGATTGAAAGACATGTTCCACTTGTTTGCCCAGTCTGTGATTTTGTCCAGGTCTGCAGAGAGTGAGGAGGCTGCAGACTGCCGATCTGAGGGATGAGGAATAGAGCGGCAGAGAGTGGAGTCATCAGCAAAGAGATAGAGAGGATTTTCAAGAGAGTCAGAGAGATCCTTGATGAAGACCAGAAAAAGCACAGGGCCCAGAACAGTGCCTTGGGGAACTCCAGCCTGAACAGGAAGAGGAGATGAGAGAAACCCATTCAGGGCCACACGTTGACTACGACGAGAGAGGAAGTCCGCCAGACATGCGTGGAGATTTCCATGGATACCAAAGGAGGAGTGTTTGGTGAGCAGAGCGGGGTGCCAGACCGTATCGAAGGCATGTGATCTGTCGAGGGAGACAGCTCTAAACCGTGTCGCTCAGCGAGGGAGCAGTTGGTCTGTGTTGCCATTTTTCTCAGAGATGGCTGAACGGATCTTCGTCAAACTTTCAGAGGTTAATCAGTGAATGCCTGGGAGTGTTTGGTCAAAAAAGGGGGCGGGGGGGAAATGTGAAAAAAAAAGTTTTTTTGGGGATTAAAAAAACAAACAAACAGAATCTCAATAGGCCTAGTGCCTAAGCCTTTTTATGGCATAGCCCATCGGGCATAGCCGTCTGGAAGAGTGTTTGTCCGTCCATATGTATGTATGTATGTCCCCTCAAACGTATACCAACCAGAGCTGAGAATCTGGTCACATGCCAGGGTGATGTGATTACGTCTGTCATTATGGCAGTGCGGCTGCTGACTCTCCACATTTCGCCATTTTGATTTATATGCCGTTCATGCTGAACATATTGTCAAACCTGTCATATATCACAATCGCCATGCTCTACCTTTACGTTTTTCTTTCTGTGTGAAACACAAACAAACCGATTGTTAAAATGAGCATCAAATATCGAAAGCATCGGCGTTATGTCTCTTCTAACAATCCGGTATGTATTGGCCTGAGGCTTTATGCCTCATCTTCGGACCGCTTCAGACAAATTAAGCCCAGGTTTCTTAATGCAGTAGTGAATATAGTAAATATAACCATAATACTTTAATCCCAATGTCGTGAATGGAAGGTTAATGGATTGAAGCGGTGTATGGTTCATGATCAGTGATGAGCGTTGTTTGGCACTAATATTAATAACCGAGGAATTAAGGAATTAGCCTCGGTTTTTTAAATCGTAATATCATTTTCGAAATAATGATAACGTAACGTGAATATTATAGTAAATCTAATCATCACATTAATTCCTTCGTAGTGACTGCAAACTTACTGGAAGTTAAAATATATCAGTTTTGTGTCCGTTATGTCATTACGTCGATGATGTCATTACGACGGCTGACTGCACCGACCGACCTTTGAATTTACAAGTATACCCGCTTAATATGGGAGTGGCAGTAAGGGCCATTCATCTTCAGGATATATGGATTACAGTCGATCTTTCGTCGGGTCTCAAGAACATTGGGTGTGTGTTAATTTACCAAGGTTCTTGTGGAGAGATCGCCATGTGGTTTAAGCATTCGAGCAAGCATTCCATTCAAAATCGTTAACGAACGGCTGGCTTGGCAAGCGCTAGCTAGCTGCTTGGTAAATGAGCACACCTCCAACCGTTGTGGGGTATAATCTAGATTACAGTAGATCTTCGCTCAGTTATGTCAGTGAAACTTACCTCATGGATGTCGAGATCCTCCTAATTTCTTGGTTTAATGTTATAAACAGCATTAGTGACGGGTTGAAAGGCTAATCATGTGTGTTTGTGGTTTATTGTAGCGACCCATGGGTCCCCCAAAGCTCGAGACCAGCAACAGAATCTCCTGGCCCAAGCCGGTGACGTAACCGGCGGCCAAACCGCGGCGCCGAGGTTATAATCCTTTGCACCTGTCGGTCACATGACCACCAAAGCGTGCCTCGCCTGAGAGGCGGGGCTTTGGTTCTGATGTATGCTTTTTGGTTGGGATATATATATGCGAACCCGATAAACGGGTTTTCAGAGTTCCCGAGATGATTATACAATAAACATCTTCTCGGACGAGTTTGTGTCTTGTCCGTCACTTCGTCCGTCTCAAGCAGGAGCGCTGCTCCTTCACTGGTGACCCCGAGTTTACGACACGCGATGGACACGGCAGTGTCCCTCAAACTGCCCACTTTCTGGGAAGCACATGCCGCCGTCTGGTTCGCTCAGGCGGACTCCCAGTTCGCCCTGCGTGGCATTACGGAGGACACCACGAAATACCATTACGTGGTCGCCGCGCTCGGCTCCGTGACCGCCGCCCGCTGCCTGAGCCTCCTCCAGAGCCCGCCCGCTGACGGCAAGTACGACGCCATCAAGGCACTTCTTCTGGGCGCTTTCGCCCTCTCCCCGGCTGAACGCGCACGACGCCTGCTCGACCTTCCTGAGCTCGGCGATACTCGCCCGTCCGAACGTATGGACTACATGCTCGCGTTGCTCGGCGAGCATCCCTCGGATTTCCTTTTCCAAGAGCTTTTTCTCCGCCAGCTCCCAGCCCAGGTCCGGGTCGCCCTGGCAAGCACGACAATCACGAACCCCCGCGACCTCGCCAGGGAGGCCGACAAGATCGATTTGGCAAGCCAGCTCGTCGGAGCAGCGAGCCAGCTCGCCGGGGTGGCTGCCGGGAGCCCGCCCGCCGCCCAGTCGGCGCCCGCGGCGCAGATTCCCGCCCGACGCCCGCGATGCAGCTTCCTTCCCGGAGGCCGCCGGGCCGGCGCGACTGGCAGCGGCGACACCGCGTCGCCCAGTCCCGACGCGTCGACCGGAGCCCCCGCCAGACCCGGCCTGGTGTTATTTCCACGCCAGGTTCGGGCGGCAGGCCCGATCATGTCGACCCCCGTGCACGTTCGGCAAGTCGGGAAACGGTCGGGCCGGCGCTCACTGCCAGCCATGAGCGCTGGCCGTTCCGGAAACCTGCTATTCATCGCGGACCAAGTGTCGGGGCGGCGTTTTCTCTGCGACACCGGCGCTCAGCTGAGCGTCATTCCCGCTTCGGCGGAGGACAGGCGGGCCGCCATTTGCGGCCCCTCCTTAATTGCGGCCAACGGCTCCGCCATCCGCACCTTCGGCCCACGCACCGTCGCCCTCCGCTTCGGCAGCCAGCTCTTTTGCTGGGAGTTCGTGACGGCGGACGTCCCCATGGCTTTGCTCGGGGCCGATTTCCTTTGCGCCCATGGGCTGCTGGTCGACGTTAAACGTCGGCGTCTCATCAACGCCGAAACTTTCAGCTCGCTGGCGTGCGCCTTCAGCCGTTCCGCGCCCACCGAGCTTTCCTGCATCCTCCCGTTGGCGGACGACTTCGCGCGTCTCCTCGCGGAGTTCCCGGCCCTCACGCGACCGACGTTTTCGGCCATCGCGGTGCGTCACGGCATCGAGCATCACATTCCCACTACGGGCCCGCCGGTGTACGCCCGAGCTCGCCGTCTCGACCCAGCCAAACTCGCCGTCGCCAAGGCCGAGTTCGCCGCGCTGGAGCGCCTCGGCATCGTGCGGCGCTCCGACAGCGCCTGGGCCTCGCCGCTGCACATCGTCCCGAAGCCGGGGGATGGATGGCGGACATGCGGCGACTACCGCCGCCTCAACGACGCCACTACCCCCGACAGGTACCCCATCCCGCACATCCAGGATTTTTCCGCCCGGTTGGCGAGGCGGACCATTTTTTCAAAAGTGGACCTGATTCGGGGGTACCACCAGGTGCCCGTCCGCCCGGCCGACATCCCGAAGACGGCCGTTATTACACCTTTCGGCCTCTTCAAATTCCTCCGGATGCCCTTCGGCCTCAAAAACGCGGCACAGGCGTTCCAGCGCCTGATGGACGGCGTGCTGCGCGACTTGCCGTTCCTCTTTACCTACCTGGATGACATCCTCGTCGCCAGCACGTCCAGAGCCGAGCACCTCCTCCACCTCCGGACGCTGTTCGGCCGCCTCAGCGAGCACGGCTTGATCGTCAACCCGGCCAAATGTCACTTTGGTGCGGCGACGATCGACTTTTTGGGCCACCACATCACCCGGAACGGCGCCGTGCCGCTACCGGCCAAAGTCGAGGCCATCGCCGCTTTCCCGCGCCCCCGCTCCGTCAAGGCGCTGCAAGAGTTCCTCGGGATGGTGAACTTTTACCACCGCTTCGTGCCCCGAGCTGCGCAACTCATGCGGCCCTTGTACACCGCCCTCCACAGCCAGCCGGTGAAGCGCGACGTCATCTGGTCCACGTACATGGACGCTGCTTTCACCAGCGCGAAACGGGCCCTCGCCAACGCCACGCTGCTGGCCCACCCGGTACCCCATGCTCCCATCGCCCTCACCACGGACGCCTCCGACTACGCCGTGGGCCCGGTTCATGAGCAATGGGTAAACGGGGCCTGGCAGCCGCTCGCGTTCTTCAGCCGGCAACTCCTGCCCAACGAGTTGAAGTACAGCACTTTCGACCGCGAGTTCCTCGGGCTGTACCTGGCCGTCCGCCATTTTCGCCACCTCCTGGAGGGCCGCCCGTTCACGGACTTTGTCGACCACAAGCCATTGATTTTCGCCATGGCCAAGGTCACGGAGCCGTGGTCGGCCCGCCAGCAGCGCCACCTCTCCGCCATGTCGGAATACACCACGGACATCCGGCATGTCGCCGGAAAGGACAACGCCGTGGCCGACTGCCTTTCTCGAGCCGGCGCCAACGCCGTCCACCTCTGCGTCGATTTCGCCCTGATGGCGACGGACCAGGCCACCGACGGCACGGTGCAGGTGCTCCGGGTGGCGGACACGGGCCTCCGCTTGGCTGACGTCCCCTTCGCGGACACGGTTCTGCTTTGTGACGTCTCCCAAGGCCGACCTCGCCCCGTTGTGCCGGTCAGCTGGCAGCGTCGCATTTTTGCTTCGCTCCACGGCCTCTCACACCCGGACCGGAAGGCGTCCCAGAGGCTGGTGTCGGCACGTTTCGTCTGGCACGGGTTGCGACGGGACGTCCGCGACTGGGCCAACGCCTGCACACCCTGCCAGCGGGCCAAGGTCCACCGTCACACCCAGGCTCCGCTGGCTCCTTTCACCGTGCCCGAGCGACGTTTCGACCACGTCCACGTGGACCTGGTGGGTCCCCTGCCCCCATCGCAGGGGTTCACCCACCTGCTTACCATGGTGGACAGGACCACCAGGTGGCCGGAGGCCGTGCCCCTCGCCTCCACCACCACCGCCGACGTGGCCCAGGCGTTCATCGCCACCTGGTTCGCGTGTTTCGGCGCACCGGCGGACATCTCGTCGGACCGCGGCCCACAGTTCACGTCCGAACTGTGGGGCACGGTCGCCCGCACATTGGGCGTTACCCTGCACTGCACCACGGCCTACCACCCCCAGGCCAACGGGTTGTGCGAGCGGTTCCACCGCTCCATGAAGGCCGCACTCATGGCCGGCCTCCAGGACGACGGCTGGGCCGACCGGCTCCCGTGGGTCCTTTTGGGCCTCCGCACGGCTCCAAAGGAGGACCTCCAGGCGTCCACCGCCGAGCTGGTGTACGGCCAGGCCCTCCGCGTCCCGGGCGAGTTCGTGCCCGACGCCACCAGCCCCTGGTCTGCCGCGCGCCAGCGCATGGACTTCCAGGAGGCCGCCCAACGTTTCGCCCCGGTGCCCACGTCCCGCCACGGTGACCCCCAATCCTACGTCCCCCCAGCACTCCGCACGGCGGAGTACGTCTTTGTGCGCCACGACGCGCACCGGGGGCCGCTCCGGCCACCATACGACGGACCCTTCCGGGTCCTACGACGGGACAACAAGTCCTTCGTCGTCAGCATCGGCGGCCGGGCGGACCGGATTTGGGTGGACCGCCTCAAGCCGGCCCACATGGACGTCGGCCAGCCGCCACGGCTGGCTCTCCCACCGCGGCGCGGCCGCCCCCCGTCCACTGCACCCCCCGTCCGGCCACCCGCCACCACACCGGACCCCCCCCCCCCCCCCCCGCGACCAGCCAGGGGTCGTTTCGGTCGGGTCATCCGGACCCCCCTCAGGTTGACCTTCCTGCACCAAATCGATTCTGGGGGGGCGTGTGTAGCGACCCATGGGTCCCCCAAAGCTCGAGACCAGCAACAGAATCTCCTGGCCCAAGCCGGTGACGTAACCGGCGGCCAAACCGCGGCGCCGAGGTTATAATCCTTTGCACCTGTCGGTCACATGACCACCAAAGCGTGCCTCGCCTGAGAGGCGGGGCTTTGGTTCTGATGTATGCTTTTTGGTTGGGATATATATATGCGAACCCGATAAACGGGTTTTCAGAGTTCCCGAGATGATTATACAATAAACATCTTCTCGGACGAGTTTGTGTCTTGTCCGTCACTTCGTCCGTCTCAAGCAGGAGCGCTGCTCCTTCATTATAATATTTTACAAGCCCGGCTACGCCGCTGCTAGACTTTTGGTCTTGTTGATTAATGACAGTTATATACAAGTACACATTCACCAAAATAAATACAAAACAATTACCAGAAATTTGAACACAAATAATCAAACAATTCCGGAACCGGTCGAAGTTGTTGTACGGCTTCTTCTTCTTCCTAATACGTCATCATGCTTAACTCGGAAAAGTGATGAATGGCACATTCAGC
>NC_136271.1:65105718-65140718 GCF_964187855.1 Myxine glutinosa
AGAGAGAAGTGCGCGAGGAGGGAAGAGAAGCGAGAAGGAAGCCGCTGAGACAAGTGCGACAGAAGCGCGGGGGAAGCCTTTAACACAAGTGCGCAAGAGAAGCGCAGGGGAAGCCTCTGAGAGAAGTGCACGACGTCGCCCTGCTCGCTCCCAGCCTGACGAGGCCCGGCTTGCTGTGCGCCCTGCCAAGCCTTCCAGCTTGTGGTCTGAGCTGAACCTTCCTCCCGGTCCAGCCAATCGTTCCTGCCTCCATTCCCCATTCGTGTGAGTCCGTCTTTGTTTGTTCTGTCCAGGGTATAAGTTAAGCCTGTTTAGATAAGCTAGAATTTCACTGTGTCACCTTTCCTCTTCTGTATTTTATTTTCTTATCCTTCCTTCTCCTTGGTTTCTTTGATTGTGTAAATAGTAGGAATAAATTTAGTAGCATTTCCAACCTTTTTGCTTTGGTGTTCTTCTTCTTCACATCCTTCGTTTTAGTCTTTTCCCCATTGAATATCCGTGGCGCGATTCGGCCAACGTTCAGGAATCGGGTTAGTCGGGGTAAATGTTCGGGCGCGGCGGCCATCCGCTCGGCAAACAACATCCTCGCCGCGGTCCCGTAACAATTGGTAGTCAGGAGTTAGGATTCGAACCTGGGACTAAATTTATTTAGCCCAAATTTTGGACACAATTGTACAATTGGCCGTAACAATTGGTGTCGGGAGCGAGATTGGACCCGTAGCGCGCTTAACGCGCTCAAAATTACGAGCGGCCGAAATTGTTTTGTTTTGTTTTAGAAAAACCCGAACTTTGAAATCGCGCCATGGCTAGTCAAGGCGATCGGATGCAGGTGGGTGAGCTAGAAGAGGGGTTAGGGGTAACACAGGACCACAGGGAAGAAATGAAGGAGAGCAATGATGATGTGGTTGAGGAGGTTTCAGGCGCGCAAGATGGCGCCCTCGCGCACGAGGTTGCGAGCGCGCAAAATGGCGCCTCGCACATGGCTGCGGCGGCCGCACCCGCTGCACAAGTGGGAGGGATGGCCCAAATGCAGGCCCTCATGGAGCAATTTATGGCACAAATGCAGGCGTCCCTGAACCTGCAAGGGGATAAATCAAGGGCGGAAAGCAGAGAAATGGGACAAATGATGGAAAGGAATAGTGAGCAAATGGGAGCAATGAGGGACGAAGCGAGGGGTACCGGTGAACGGTTAAACAATAAATTTGAGGGGCTCGGAAGCAAATTGGAGGGCCTCGGAAGCAAATTGGAGGGGCTCAGATGCAAATTTAAGGGATTCGGAAGCGGATTAGGGGACAAACTGGGGGCATGGTTGGCCAAGCCAAAGAAATTAATGAGGGGATGGAGAGGGACAGAGACCGCAGGTTGAGCGAAAGGGTCCCAAGGGTGCACGACGAGGTAAAGCGGGTCGAGGAGCACTGGTTGAGCGAAGTGGAGAAAAGCACGGGTAACTGGACCGGGGTAGAAATCGCGACCCGGGGTAAAGGGCAGCCGGCGACCGTTGAGGTAGAAGAGGGAATTTTATTAAAGCCAGCGGTCGTCGTGGTGAATAAAGAGAAAGCAAAAGTGCTGGGAATTAAAATTGTAGAAACGACAGACGTAGAAGAGCAACAGTCGGAGGAAGGAATGGAAACTGCTCAAAGTCTGAATGCACATCCTGATGCCGTACTTGCTAATCCTTATAAAGATTTGCAGGTGCGCGTGGAGAAGGGAATCCCCCAGGTGAGTCGTGCTGTGTATTGTGCGGGGAGATTTTGCAGGAGGATGTTTGACGACAAGAGAATTGTCGCGCGATTGGGATCGAGGAAGCACCCGGGCGTTGGTGAAGGGTCGTGTGTGAAAAAAAAGTGTGCGTCAAGGGGTGAGCGTGGTACGAAGCGCGAGTGTGATACCGAGTGCGAGCGAGAATGCACGTCGGGGTGTACGGAGTGTGACACAGGGAGTGAGAGCAATACGGAGTGTACGTGCGAGGGTGAGTGTGACACGGAGAGTAAGGTGGTGGTGGAACGTGTGCGAGGAAGCACACCTGAGTTGGTCGTGGCGCGGGTGTGGGAGAGCCCATCTGAGCGTGTTAGTGGGTGGATGCAAGAGTGCACGCCCATGGTGAGTGGTACGGGGTACGTACCGAGGGGGGAGAGTGCGCAAGACGGTGCGCGAGGTGTGTTAAGGGAGTGTGTGAACGGCGAGTGTGCGCGAGAGGTGTGGTGTGTAACAGGGAGTGCGTTGGTGGAATGGACGGAGTGTGTGGAATGTACGGACGGCGTTGGAACGCCGGGTTTTGTGAGTGTCAAAAGGGTCGTGTGTGCATGTGGGCATGCGAGTAAAGCATCGACGTTGAACGGGGCAGCGTTTAGGGCGACGGATAGCCGATGCGAGCACTCGGGGCGCGGTGCGCTTTGTTGGATGCCAGGCCCGGCGCGGATCGATGCTGCGTCGCTTCTCTTCGAAGCGTCGTTGCCGATTCGGGCTTGGCCCCGCCCTGCACGGTCGAGTCCGGGCCTTGTCGGGCGAGGCGACCGGTCCGGTTCAAGGGCGAGTGGGAGGAAGCGGAACGGTGCCCCCTGGCGGGGGCGGGGTTCCGACCGGGCGAGCCTCGGTCATCGGGCCCGGGACCGCAAGGTACCGCGCCGAGATGGTGCGTGGAATCTCGGCCCGACCAAACCACCTCCCTTGAACCGAAAGCCGGACGGATTCAACCTGCAGGCGACCAAACCACCCGAATTCATTGCTCGGCTTTGCGAAGCCGAGTTTAATGAAGTCATGACGCACCGAGGCTAGGATATAGCGGACTGTGATGATGGTGATACTGATAGTGTTTTTGGATTCGAAATTTTGGAACAGAAAATTTTTGATTGGTTGGAATTTGGAGAGCGAAATTGGTAGTGGAAGATACCCGATGTGATGGGATGGCAACTCTGCCATCCCTCATAGCGGGGGCAAAGGAGCACTCGTTATGGGATTTATGGCAGTGAAAACTAGCCCGGGAGGGTTAGGATATAGTGTGTAGGGATCTAGAGAAGATGACCTTAGGTAACGGTAAGATTAGGTAGTGACAATGATACCTGTAGTGGGGACGCAGGTAGATTAGTTTGGATTATAATGACGAGGGAGCGCAATAGTTTAAAGGGACGACTGGGAAGCGCAAGTTCCAGAGGGGAGTAGTTACATGAGATGATGCCGTGTGTGTGAGGATCGAAAGTGTATTGAGCAGGGTATGAGTAACTGATTGTGATTGTGAGTTGTATTGTGATTGCACAGGTGTGCAACTGAACAGGTGGATGGAGCAGTGTATGAGGGAATGATGGTGATGTGTGTTGTGTTGACCGAATGGTCCAGGGAGGAAGGAGGGTGCAGGTGGCACCAGGTGTGATTGCACAGGTGTGCAACTACAGGTGAATGGAGAACAGGTGTATGGAATAAATGGTCTGGAGTATATGGAGTATGGAATGGATGGTCGTGGAGTGAGTATGGTGAAAACTGTGGAGTGGAGTGGATGGTGCAAAGGTGTGAATGGGGGAAGGATGGACCCCATCACGAATACCCGGGGAGGGTAGTGTAAGAGTTAGGTAGAGGGTACAGGTAAATTGTGGTTGGATATTGGCATCTCTGGTGCGGGTAGTTGCACAGGAGTGTAGTGATGGGTGCATTAGTGTTGTGGAAATGGCTGGGCGTGTAGCCTGTTAGTGTGTGTAGTTGGTTGGGCACTCCACCACTGTGAGGATGTCGGCCAGGTGAGGCCGCAGGTGGGCTCTGGGAGCCAGTAGTTGTTGTGGATGGGGCCCGAGGATCCGGAGGACGGACCCGGGTAGCCCAGTGCCAGAGGGCACCAAGGGGTGACAGAGCCAGGAGGGGCCTTCCCCAATTAGATAGGTTAGGGTGAGGAGCTAGGTAAGCTCGGGTGGCAACTGCAGTGGTGGAGGTATGCAGGTGGGTAGGCCTGCTGGGAGAGCTACACGCCCCAGTCCTGAAATTGTGTAAGGGCACCAGGAGTTGCATCGGGGGTGTGAGACCCCAAATTGAGAAGCACCACAGTTTGGTCAATGGGAATCGGTTTTTAGAACCCATAGTGTAAGTTGGCCAATGGATTGGCAGGGAAAGACCCCGGGTAGTGTAAAGTGTATTAAAGTCATTTAGAAAGTAGTTAGGATGAAGATCTCCTCGCACCATCTGCATCCACTCACCTGAGGTAACGATGGTACTCCGCACCATGCCAGGTTGTTTTTATTATTTTTATTGATGCAAATGTTTGGAATGTGAGACGCATCATGACGTGGGTGTGACATTGTGTTGATGTTCCATCTCTTCCTCCTTATGAGGATTGATGATGAATTGGGTGATGGCAAATTTTGGTTAGAGGGATTGTGGTAACGAATTTGGTACAGGAGAGATATGGGGAGACGTGACAGTAGTGACAAATTTGTAAATGTGTAGATTTTGTACATATGGGGTAAGGGCAAGGGTAGAGTAGGTGACAGGGGGGGTGACGTACGGTAGGGACGAGCTTTTCTCCGCTCCGTCTCCATACGCACCTCACCTTGCATTGCCTTTATTGATGTGTACCCTTGAGACCTTACCCCTCGCTCATCTGTCTTTTCCCCCCTTTGTCTCCCACATGAGGACCTGTGCGCCACTGGGCACCGAGGGGAGCGTGCGTGAGTCCGCCATTGTGCGCCCGAAACTCCCGGAACCACAGCTGTCTGCATCGATGCACCACCTTATGGACCACATGTCTGTGGATGAGCACCACTTATGGACCCCATGGGTTGGGGCAAGGCCCCTCTGCTGGAACCAGCCATGAATGCCCGAGATCTTGCTGGTGGACCTTGGCCACAGGGCACCTATGCCCCACAGGTGAACCACACTAGTCAGCCCTGTGGGCCATAAATAAATAAAATAAAAATGGACATGTTTTGTGCAAATTTTATTGCAAATAGGCCGCCAGCAAAGAAGATGACAACAACTGGAAGAGAGTATTAGCCAGCAGAGGGAGCTGAAGAGCAAGACACCACCAAGGGTTTGTTGTTTTTATTTTTATGAACAGTGATGACTGTGCACCGATTGGTGCTTGAGGGTGTTTTGGTGCGTTTTTGGTGCTTCCTTGTGCATCGATGCAGGGCAGACTGTCTCCCCCCCCCCCCCCCCCCAAAAAGAACGATCACAGGTCCTGGGTTGCGTATTGTAAATAAAGTAGAGTCATTGTAAATAATGCGCCCCCACCGTAAGTGTTTTTGTTTGAAGACAATTCCGCAATTCGGTTAGCTGTGGGTGTGAATCTGTTAGGCAGGGTGCAATGGAGCAGCGGGACATATGTATTTATGTTTTAAAACTGTCGCACTCAGGGTCAGGTTAAATGTAGAGGGAACTACACCTACGTGCCACACTAAAAGCTAACGTTCATAGGCCCGGGACGTGCCTAAGGGGAGGAGGGTGCAGTGTTGTGGATATGAGAATGTTGTTTTTTTTATTGTTGTGTAATGAATTGTTGTAAAATGTCACCCTCCTTCCTGCATTTGTTGTTGTATAAAGGTCAAAGGGCGTTCCCGTAGTTAATTCCATAAAACATACACGAAGGACACCATATATCCCTGTTCAGTAGTTATATCCTTATTATGTATATTAGTGTAAGGCTGTGTCTTCCATTAATTTAAATACTCCATTGCACCAAGTGAAATAAGAGTAGATCCCCTTTCATTCCCATTCCCAAAGCCTCGATTGCCAACTGCATTCGCCGCCATTGCCATGTGCTCCGGCTCAGAGAAGAAGGGCGTGTCTCCACCTCGTCATAGAGGGGAGGAGTGAGCCAGCCCCGAACAACCAACCAAGCACGAGGGGTTTGGTTTGAGAGGGCGGATGAAGAGCGATCGGGGAGGTTCGAAAAGGTTCAAGGGTGGGGCTATATATAACCCATGGGAGACGCCCCCACCTCAGATGAGTTCTGAGTTCTGAAAAGAGACGAGCTTCAGAGAGAAGTGCGCGAGGAGGGAAGAGAAGCGAGAAGGAAGTCGCTGAGACAAGTGCGACAGAAGCGCGGGGGAAGGCTTTAACACAAGTGTGCGGGGGAAGCCTCTGAGAGAAGTGCACGACGTCACCCTGCTCGCTCCCAGCCTGACGAGGCCCGGCTTGCTGTGCGCCCTGCCAAGCCTTCCAGCTTGTGGTCCGAGCTGAACCTTCCTCCCGGTCCAGCCAATCGTTCCTGCCTCCATTCCCCATTCGTGTGAGTCCGTCTTTGTTTGTTCTGTCCAGGGTATAAGTTAAGCCTGTTTAGATAAGCTAGAATTTCACTGTGTCACCTTTCCTCTTCTGTATTTTATTTTCTTATCCTTCCTTCTCCTTGGTTTCTTTGATTGTGTAAATAGTAGGAATAAATTTAGTAGCATTTCCAACCTTTTTGCTTTGGTGTTCTTCTTCTTCACATCCTTCGTTTTAGTCTTTTCCCCATTGAATATCTGTGGCGCGATTCGGCCAACGTTCAGGAATCGGGTTAGTCGGGGTAACTGTTCGGGCGCGGCGGCCATCCGCTCGGCAAACAACATCCTCGCCGCGGTCCCGTAACAATATATATATTGTTACGGTTCTCTACGCCGCCCTTCTTCCCCTTACCAAGGGGGGATTAATCCCCTTGTCTTTGCTGGGCTTGGCGGAACCGAGGCTTGATACATCCCTTCCGGACGAACGCGGAGTAGGGTCTCGGGACCACTTTTCGCTCGTACCTAATTCCCCGTGCCGCCCTGGAAGCGAGGAAGCAAGCCTCGCATGAGCCACGTGTGGTTTGAGTATGCCGAGCGGATTGAGTACCACGTGGTCCGTGCAGTTTTAATTAGTGGAACCCGATTTGAGCGGTTCTACCCGTACCACGCTTAGCCAATGAATAAACCACAGAAACGGTCGAATGGAAGAAAGGAAGAACACAGGTTTAATTATTCCCACACTTATGTACAATGATCGGGGACGCAGAGACACAGAGCAGCCTTAGACAATCGTATTTTATAAAACCCAGACAACGGGCCCGTCTCACACTCACACAGGGAATTGCAGATGGGTAGATGTTCCCCAACGCGTCGCCGTGGTCGTCCAGAGATTGTCCCCGTCCAGCTCTCCACGGTCCCCGCACGTCCCACGAAGATGGTAGCAGTCGATGGCAGGAACTCGTAGCGCGTCTCCCGAACAAGGCAGATAACGAGGTGGAACGGTAAAGGGCGGGACTCTCCGCGCGGCTGGCGATTACTCAGCCGTTCTCACTCGCGTGACTTCATGCACTGCATATCGGTTCATGCGCGTCTGGCTGCGCCTGCGTATCTGTACAGCTCTCGGATGCTGCCAACTCCTCTTCCTCGATCCTCTGAGCTGGTTAGTGCGTGCGAGTTCTTTGACGCACTCCACTTGCGAGTCCTCTATTCAACAGCTTTCCCGCACGAGTCCTATTGAGTGCAGGTCCATCTGCGAGAGTCCTTTAGGCAGCAGTCCTCTCGTGCAAGTCCTTTGTTCATCGGCTTTCCCGCGCTAGTCCTATCGAGTGCAACTCCATCTGCGAGAGTCCTTTAGGCAGCAGTCCTCTCGTGCAAGTCCTTTAGGCAGCTGTCCTCTCGTGCAAGTCCTTCTGTACTGCTGCGTGCGCGCCAGTCCTTTCGAGGGCTTTGTGCAGCAGGTTTTATAGCTATGCCCACGAACCTTCTGGAACTCTCTCGAACCTCCTCACCACGCCCTGTGACGCAACGCCGCCGTCACCACCTCTGAGCCCTGATTGGCGGCTCGTGCTTACCATCAGCGCTTCTGCCACTCCGCCCTCGGCTCCGCCCCGGTCCTCCTAGCCTGCCTCGTGTTAACTCGCCCAAAATGAACCAACGTTAGCGCAAAAAGGGATTGAGGCTATGGACGTTGGATAATCCGTGGCAGTAGGGCCTATTCTCCTGACTCTACTTCAACGCAGAACTAACAATGGAAAGGAAAGGAACTAAGCTCACAAATACTAAGACATAACTATACTATCGCGAGGCTACATGTTGCTTGTGTGACTAACTATGAGGGGGGGTGGCAAATTTTAACCTTTATTAGACTCACTGTACAAACTCAAAACCGCAACAATATACATATATATAAATTTTTCTTCCCATCCCTGATTTACCAGTCAGATTGATGCGCTAAACCTTTCATTGTTTTGCCTTCACCGTAGTTCGCATCCAAATCCTCCAGAGCATGTACACGGATTGTACCCGGATTGCAGCTCCACCTGTCTTAATGACACTTACAAATCTGTGCGTACCGTGTACATGAATGGATAAGTGGTGCAGCGAATGAGTACGGAACGGTACGTCTGTGGGGCATAGCTTAAAGATTAACGAAAATAACGAGAGTGTGTTGTTTATTCTTAAACCCTATATCTCATCAACGATAAGAAAAAAATTCTACATCTTTTTTAGGCCACAAATGCATGATCAACCATCCTGTTCGTCACTAACTCGAACCTGTTCGTACTCCCACCCCCCCCCCCTTCACATGCCTCCCCCCCTTCACATGCCTCCCCCCCCCCCAAAGCCCTCTCCCTCCCACAGATCTCTCGATGTCTCCATGTCTCTCGGTCCCTGCTCTCAAATGTTGTGTTTGTGTCCTTCCCCCTCTCTCCCCATCTTGTCTACCGCTCCCGATGTTATTTGTTTTATGTGTCTGTTTGTCTTTCTGTGTGATTAATGTTCGCTCTTTCACGAGCCTCGATCTTGTATACAAAAAAAACAAAAAAAAAAACTCTTACATGTCCCACCACATGAATGTTGACAAACCTTGATGACAAATTGTGAATGAACAACCCAAACATATCATAATCTGTGCAAAAATATTGTTGTTGAAATGTGTATAATATGTTTGTGCCCACACCTCTATGGCATAAATAGCCTCCTGGTGGCTTTCTTAAACAATAACTCCACCAGTCGTACACTGGCGTACCAGTCGTGGATCAGTATTCAATATGATCGACTGCGATGCTTTATGATCGATTATAATAATTTGTTATGGATTAAATCAACAGAACATTATTGGAGGTGTGATGACCGCATATAATGCAAGGAGAAGCTGACGTTTCGGGCATCAACCCCTCATCAGAGCAAAAGAGAGGAAGAATATTTTTTGGCAAAATTGGGAGGGACATAACTCGTTTTGATTGACTATGACTCGCTATTACAGTTTGAAAGCTTCCCACAAGGCTTGGACCCTGCACTACGCAGGTAACCCCTGACTCTGAGAGCTCGGGTCAGGTCATCAAACTTTCCACGAGTGAAACCGAACCTTCCACGTGCATCCCGCAAAAAAAGAAATCCCACACAGAATTGATTCCAACAAGGGACTTCGAAAAACACCTGTGCCAATCGATTCGACTATCAATACAAAATCGACCTGTTGGTTGCATCACGGCACTAAAGACAGTTTATGTATCGGCTTGTCGGGAATCGAACCCAGGCTAAGATAGCTCAATGGACATTGTGCTGCCTCGGCACCATACTGTCGGACTCCGACCACAATTGCAGGTATTACATGGCTTACTGGTCAGGTTGAGTGACACATTATAACATGTCCAAGGTAATAATGATGGCCCCCTCAGCTCTGCTTTAAAAGCCGACATAGGAGGTCCTCCTTTCACCACGTGGGTGGTCGTCACGCCGATTCAACTCTCAAGATAAGGATAATCTCCACAGGCAGGGACTGGTAATAGCGTGGCCTTCCTAGACACATGAAGGTGTCTCTTCTGCTGCCATTATAAGAATCACGTGCTTACTTTAAAAACTTAGGGGCCATAATCTTGAAATAACACCTGTGCCCGTGTCATTGGATGGCCATTTGAATGTTTTGCCGTGTTACGTTTGTGTTGTTTTTTTTTGCAATTCCCATCACCTGGTTGGTCAGGTGCGCTGCGGGCAGCACATCTTCATGCACGCGAGGTGCGTGCGCTTGTGGGACGCACGGCTGCACGCCCTGTACGAGGAGTATCCACGGTCTCAGCACGTTTTATTTGCAGTGAGATTTAAATCTCATACCCGGCAAGGGGGAAAAGCGGCTTTTTAAATAAAGCGCTTGCTAAAGGGCTGTTTGCTCAGTCGCTCGGTCTCCTGGCAGCTGTCGAGACGGATTTCAAATGAACGGTTCGAAAGAGCGAGAGAGAGAGAGGAGGGTGGTGGTGGGGGAGGGCTGCAATAGTTTGGCCAATCAGGGACTCGCCATATGCTGTCACTGCTGGGCTCGGGTCCACCACAGGGTCGCTCGCTCAATCTGCCTGATCAGCGGTAGGCCTACGCCTCTACCATGCAGGGTCCCTGACACTTTTGCAGTCACGTCAGGCTGAATCAGGCTCATTATGAGCTCAAGTTGCATCTGAATCATAATATCAACCTTCAACCATGCACGAAAGCACAGCACCAACCGGATACATAGAGGATGTGCCTGCAAAGTGGACAGTGTGACCTCATGAACTAAAACACACATCATCTCCATTGAACAACTTTAAGTAAAAAGGGCCCTTCTCTGATGCCACACCTTGTTTGAAATGTGCTTCCAAGAATCAGTGAGGTGTTGAAATAGGTAAAAGTAATCAAAATAAACCAATTACAGGTTACTGAACTAACACTAAGTGGAAATTATACCGTTTTTGAATAAAAAAAAGTTAATTGAAAATTTTTTTTTCCCTTGTTTCATACAGACAGGATGTATGTGATATATAATGTGTAGGTTCCTGTTTCGATGATACTTCCTGTCTAATTTTCTCCTGTTCAAAACGAAAAAGTAGGTAAATCTACTGCAACGATAACCTCAAAACTCACAGGAATAACCTCAAAAACTAATTTTTAATTCGACAAATGCCAAATAAATAAATAAATAAATAATAAAGGCCAAAGCTCACTTTCACCGCAATATGTTTGAGCATGACTGATGATGCATCATGCATGGGTTCAATGTACACCATGTGAACACCGGTTAATGACTTCGGGCTTTTCTTCAATCAGCATCTGCACCATTTCCATATTATTACTGATATAATAACATCCATACAAGGTGCATATTTGTGGGACAATTGGAAGGCTATATATATATAAATGTAGGGGTGTACTTACTTTTTCCACCTGCGAAATTTGCATTTATGTTTATTTAAGTTATACAATGGACTACAAAATGTAAATGTTTCATGATATTTGTTATATTATATCACTTTTATTTATCAATATTGTTGAAATTAAGATCAAAAGCTGTATGTTGAAATATGTTGAAGAAGTCAAAACTTTACATGGGGTGGACTTACTTTTTCACGTGACTGTGTGTGTGTGTGTGTGTGTGTGTGTGTGTATGTGTGTGTGTGTGTATGTATATATATATATATATATATATATATATATATATATATATATATATATATATATATATACAGTATATATATATATATATATATATATATATATATATATATATATATATATATATATATATATATATATATATATATATATATATACAGTCTTGGCATTTAATAAGGAATATTTTTTTGTGGGGGTGAACTTACTTTTCAAGATGTCTTAGAACCAAAAGTTCATTGGAATTATGTTGAAATTATTCTAGATTTTGTTAATGTGACATTTAAAAGAAACAAAAACCACATTTGACATTTCGAAACAAATAAATTGATCCTTGAAAGTGATGTCAGCTGATATCGAACTCAATTCATGGACAGTACTGTGTTAAACTTCTGTACGTTTTCCAGAAGTATCTCTTTATTTTGCAAATTAGCCAATTTTTTTTTCAACAAAAACAAAAGTTAAATTACGACTGGGATTACGGACAGTAAAATTACAGTTCAGTACTTCATGTAACCCCCACGAGCATTCAGGGGAGCACGTACACGTTGAGGCATGCTGTTCACGAGATTTGCCAAGGTTTGGACAGGAATCGCTTGCCATGCCATGACAATAGCCTGCTGCAATTCACGCACAGAGGTCGGCTGCTGGTCCAAGTGGTCGATTTGACGCGTTAATTCTGCCCACAAGTTCTCTATCGGATTCATATCCGGGGACATAGCAGGCCACTCCATATGCTCTACACCACGGTCAGCAAGAAAGTGTTGGATCATGCGAGCACGATGAGGCCGTGCATTGTCATCTTGGAAGACAAAGTTTCCTCGAAATGCTGCACGAGCAAATGGAAGCAATGTTTCTTCCAGAATGGTCCTATGCTTGAACTGGTTCAGGTTTCCATTCAGAACAACCAGATCAGTTTTGCCCCCTGCATGAAAAGCAGCCCAAACGGTCACGCCACCACCTCCAGCTTGGACTCTTGGCACTATACAATCTTTGTTGTAGGCTTCATGCACTTGTTTGCGCACTCGGACGCGGCCATCTTGACGATAGACCAGAAATCTAGACTCCTCACTGAAGATCACGTCATTCCAGTGTCCTGGCTGCCATTGACGGTGCTCTCTGGCCCATTGCAATCGGCGCTGGCGGTGTTGTCTGGTCAGGCGTGGCTTTCTCAGGGGACGCCTGGCATGATAGCCTGCTTGAACCAGTCGTTGGTTGACTAGCTTTCTGGATACAGGCACATTTGTCAGTTGCTGCCACTCAGCCCTAAGCCGATTAGCTGACTTGGTACGGCCATTGCGGCCTAACCGGTGCAGCTGGCGATCATCCCTCCTTGTGGTTCTGCGGGGACGTCCTGGCCTCGGTATTGGAGTAGGGACACCCCTCTGAGCATTTCGTTTCAGGATCTTTGACACCTGACCTTGAGTGATGCCATACTGCCGAGCAATAGCACGCTGTTTCATGCCGTAATTTCGTAAAGCCACCACTCCATGACAAACAGCATTGTCGAGTTGACGGACCATCTCCAGAGGAAGCGGCAATAACTTTTGGAGACGTGCAGCAGTTGTTTTCCACTAATACAGAACGCAACAACCCTTGTATACCCGACTGTGAAGCCAATCATCAAATGCACCTGTCCGTACATTTTGCCATGCCACCTGTGATATAATCCTGTTGTTGACTTCTTGCTGCGACAGACAATCAGTGAAATGGTTCTTTTAACAAATAAATCACCAAAGTGTAAAAGAACCTCACCAGATTGATATACTGAGTTAAGAAAGTAAACCCAAGTCAAGAAAAAAAAAATAATCCATATTAAATGCCAAGTCTGTGTGTGTATATATATATATATATATCTATATATCTATATATATATATAGATATATATATATATATATATAATTGTCTTGCAGATTATTAATTTTCTGAGTTTATTTATTTATGTTTTTGTTTTGCAGGTTATTGCTGAGAGTTTGGAAAGTTACTGAATTTGCACCAAATTGAACCATGAATTACCTTTCAATGAATCAACGCATTGTGGCCGTGAAACATTACTACAAATGTAATGAACAACCAAAGATGGCGGCACGCCATTTGGCACAGGAATTCGATATTAACCCACCCCAGGGAAGATACATACTACTGTGTTCAAAAAGTATCCGACCTTTATTTTTCGTGCGTAAAAAAAAGAAGCTAGGGAGGCGTTGATTGGTGCACGTATGTAGGCGATCCTAATGCGCACGTGTGAATTTTTTCCCACCTGCAGAAGCTGTCATTCGACGGCAGACCGCCGATGAGTGAGGACATGTAAGTGAGCGCCGTCAGATTTTCGTTTTTGACAAAATGACTGAAAAACTTGAACAACGCTACTGCATCAAATTTTGTGTAAAGCTTGGCGATTCCCAAGTGGAAACGATCCGCAAGATTCAACACCGTTCATTCCATTATGAAGGAGGATTTGGGCTTCGGGAGAATCTCAGTGAAGTTCGTACCAAAGCTGCTAACGATTGAGCAGAAGCAACTCCGTTTGGAGATCGCACAGGACATGCTGGAGACTGTGAACAGCGATCCCAGCTTCCTCAACACAGTGATCACTGGCGATGAGTCCTGGGTTTATGGGTACGACCCAGAAACCAAGTTGCAGTTTTGATGCAAGTTTGATGAAACACAAAATTTGATGCAGTAGCGTTGTTCAAGTTTTTCCGTCATTTTGTCAAAAACGAAAATCCGACGGCGCTCACTTACATGTCCTCACTCATCGGCGGTCTGCCGTCGAATGACAGCTTCTGCAGGTGGGAAAAAATTCACGCGTGCGCATTAGGATCGCCTACATACGTGCACCAATCAACGCCTCCCTAGCTTCTTCTTTTTTTTATGCACGAAAAATAAAGGTCTGATACTTTTTGAACACACTACGTATGATTGATTGTCGAGAAATTTGAAGCAACAGGGTCGGTAGCCACTGCAAAGAAGTCCGGTCATCCGAAAACGGCAACGAATGTAGCTAAGGCTGAAGAAGCCACCAGGAGACTGGAACAAAGTCCACAAAAGTCAACTCGCCGTTTATCTGCAGTTGGAACCGTATCCTTCACCAGAAAAAATGGAAACCTTACACACCACGCTTACTGCATGCCCTTCATGATGGAGATGACGACCGCCGTCTTCAATTTTGCGAAGAGTTCTTAGCTAAACTTGACAAAGAGGACACAATGCTAGACAACATCTGGTGGTCAGATGAGGCATGTTTTAAGCTTAACGGCACAATTAACAGACACAATTGTGTCTACTGGGCTGCGGAGAACCCAAGAGTGACAGTTGAGAAGGTATATCATATAAAATATATATTATATATAATAGAAGGATATATAATATATAATATATCTATCTATATAGCTATATATATATATCTGTGCAGTGTCGGTTGTCTTGTCTTGTCACTGAACTACTCCCTCAAAATTTTGTGAAATCGCACCAAACTTCTGGTATGTACCTATCTCTCCGGTGGGTATGTCCTAAGGGTATTTCTTTTAGAATTTTTTTTTTTTTTAATTAAAAATTTTTTTTTTTTTTACTTAAATCTTCAACTTAAATCGTTTATAAAATGTAATATCACGTATATTACAAATGCATTTGTGCAATATAATTGTTTCTAATATGATTGATGTCAACCATGACAAAGCAGCGACTCAGGCTTTGGGGTATCTATATATTTACATATCTGGGCAGTGTCTGTGTTGTCACTGAACTACTCCCTCAAACTTTTGTTGCCGTCGTTGTGAAATGTTTTTAATAACGTGGTGGGGAGGTGTTTTGAATCACGTGGTGGTGAGGTGTTTTGAACTGCATGGTGGTGAGCTGTTTTGAATTACATGGTGGTGAGGTGTTTTGAATTACTTGGTGGTGAGGTGTTTTGAATTATGTGGTGGTGAGGTGTTTTGAATTACGTGGTGGTGAGGTGTTTTGAATTACGTGGTGGTGAGGTGTAATCATCCCAAACTTCCAGTCTGCACCTACCCCTCCTGTATGTATGTGCTGAGGGTTTTTTATGTTATGTTTTAAAATATTGTTTCAACCTAAATTGCTTATAAAATGGAGTATCACAAACACTACAAATAAATTTGTGCAAAATAATTTTGTATTATGATTGGTGTAAATCAGGACAAAACAGAAAGTCAGGTACACTCATTATCCTCAGCTAAAACAAGCCCATTCCTCTGTAACGACGCGTGGTGAGGCGAGCGCAGCGAGCCGAGCCAATCTAGTCTATATATACACAGGGTGAGTCAAAAGTAGCGCCCGATTTCTGTTTATATATATTCAGTAACTTTCCAAACTCTCAGCAATAACCTGCAAAACAAAAACAAAAATATATAAATTAAGAAAATTAATAATCTGCAAGACAATTATTAACAACATGACATCCCAGAAAGAATCTGACAGCCGAAAAAAGAGAAATCGGGCGCGGGCGCTACTTTTGATTCACCCTGAAATCGGGCGCTACTTTTGACTCACCCTGTATATCTGTGCAGTGTCTGTGTTGTGTTGTCTTGTCTTGTCACTGAAATACTTTCTCAAACTTTTGTGAAATCGTACCAAACTTCTGGTATGCACATATCTCTCCCGTCCGTACGTCCTAAGGGTATTTTTTTGAAAAAATTTCCAATTTTTTTATTTTTATTTTTGGAATTGTTTTGGGAATTTTTTTTTTCATCTTCAATTGTTTATAAAATGTGATATCACGTATATTACAAATACATTTGTGCAAAATAATTGTTTGAATGATGATTGGTTTAAACCATGACAAAACAGCAACTCGGGTACAGTCATTTATCTATATATCTACACATCTGGGCAGTGTCTGTGTTGTCACTTAACGACTCCCTCAAACTTTTGTTTCCGTGGTTGTGAAGTGTTTTTAATAACGTTGTGGTGGTTTTGAATCACGTGGTGGTGAGGTATTTTGAATTATGTGGTGGTGAGGTGTTTTCAAATGATGTGGTGGTGAGGTGTTTTTAAATGACGTGGTGGTGAGGTGTTTTTAATTTCGTGGCTGTGAGGTGTTTTTATTACGTGTTTTATGGCTATGAGGTGTTTTTAATTTCGTGGTGGTGAGGTGTTTTTATTACGTGTTTTATGGCTGTGAGGTGTTTTTATTACGTGTTTTATGGCTGTGAGGTGTGACGTTTATGGCTGTGAGGTGTGTGGTGTGAGGTTTCAATTTTGTGGTGGTGAGGTGTTTTTATTACGTGTTTTATGGCTGTGAGGTGTTTTAAATTACTTGGTGGTGAGGTGTTTTGAATTACTTGGTGGTGAGGTGTTTTGAATTACTTGGTGATGAGGTGTTTTGAATTACTTGGTGATGAGGTGTTTTGAATTACGTGGTGGTGTGTTTTAAATTACTTGGTGGTGAGGTGTTTTGAATTACGTGGTGGTGTGTTTTAAATTACTTGGTGGTGAGGTGTTTTGAATTACGTGGTGGTAAGGTGTCATCGTCCCAAACTTCCAGTCTGCACCTACCCCTCCCCTATGTATGTGCTGAGGGGTTCTTTCTTGAAAAAAAAAACATTCAACCTAAATCTTCAACCTAAATTGCCTATAAAAATGTAATATCACAAACACAACAAATACATTTGTGCAAAATAATTGTTTATATTATGATTGGTGTAAATCATGACAACACAGCAACTCAGGTACAGTCATTATCCTCAGCTAAAATAAGCCCCTTCCTCAGTAACGACGCGTGGTGAGGCGAGCGCAGCGAGCCGAGCCAAGTGTTACAGGGGTCCTCCCCTATCCCCTGGTCTCGGTAAACCTCCGAACCCCGAGAGGGTCCCCGGCAGAAAGATATGTTATCCTTGATTGAAATTAATCAATGATGACACCACACCAAGGGTGATGAACAAACAATAATATATTATAAATCACACAAAAAGAGCCATACAACAATGGGGGCAATCAACCCTACAATCAAATCTTAAGATGGTAACCTTATCTATTCCTTTAACCCAAACTCACAGCACTCCCCCAATGTCTCTGTACCCCTCCAAGGCGAAGTCGACTCGCTCCAGCGATCGTTGGATCAATGTCCGATCACAATCAATTGAGGCGTGGACGATCGAAGCAACCCACAGGTCACGTGGTCCAACACCCCGCACAATAGCGGCGGAATGGGAAACCTCCCAAAGACACGCTCCGACGTACACGTTTGCGGTTCAATCAGCGAGTCTCCTTATAATCCTCAAAAGCCATTTTCTTGCACAGCCGTCCCCGGCAACCCACCGGGGAATAATGCCCGGCCGGCGCGACAAAAACCTGTTCACTCAAGGTTGCGCGCATGGCGAAGATGGCGGACGGCTTTCACTCGAACCGGAGCTTTGAGGCAAGGATACTCCGGAACCTCACTGAGGATACCCGACTACGCAGGCTCCACAGCACTCCGGCGATATCTCCTATCGCACGAACTTCCTTTCAAGGACGCAAGTTCACTCGCACTGTCCGCTCGGCCGCTCGGTCCGGAGCTTCAACAAAAACGTCTTTTCCCGATCTCCTCCCGCCTCTTCTTCTTCGCTCCCTTTTCTTCCGGGTCACGATCCGAATTTCCGGCCACATTTTACCAGGAGCGCTTTTAAACCTTCCAACCACAATAACCCTTACTGAAAACCAACAATAATAATACCAACAATAATTAGGGCCGAATCCGTAACACTTCCCCCCCCCCCCCCCCCCTCAAGAAAGAAAGTTTGAACACAGCGAAAACTTTCTTTGTACGCAAATTCATGAAACCAACACAAGTAATCAATAAGTCAGGTTCACTTTGTTAACAAATATAATTTCGTTCAAAATTTTGGTAGATTAGCAAAACTATACATTTTTGGAATATTCAGAGCATGAGGAATCCAAAAATTAATGTTTACATTTGCGTAGACACCTTTGCGAAAATGACACTCAGGACAGTGATGAAGATAGTCAGGTTCACTATGTTAACAAATATAATTTCTTTCAAAATTTTGGGATTAGCAAACCTGTACATTTTTGGAATCTTCAGAGCATAGAGAATCTGAAAATCAATGTTGGCATTTGCACAGACACCTGCATGGCCGCCATTTTGGATTTTGAAAATGGCCGCCATAAAATACATATTTTGCGCGATCTCGGCTTCTAGTCAACCTAGAGACTTAATTAAATATGCTAATCCTATGTTTTCTGGGTCAAGGAATCCAATAAAGGCCTCAAAATAGTGCTCAGGATTATAGAAAAGCAACAAACAAAGGTAATTGAAAACCATTGTCTTTATATTTGTGATATAACTGTATTACATAATACATGATATTGCAAGTCCTTTGAAGTTATAGGTTGTTATAGGAAGTTATAGGTAGTATCAGATTGAACTATAAGTCCTATACACAGGATCTACGAGGTCTATACCGTCCAGGAATATGCTTTTACAGATCTTCATCACTGTCCTGAGTGTCATTTTCGCAAAGGTGTCTACGCAAATGTAAACATTAATTTTTGGATTCCTCATGCTCTGAATATTCCAAAAATGTATAGTTTTTCTAATCTACCAAAATTTTGAACGAGAAAACATAGTGAACCTGACTAACTGTTTCCCCAAAAATAAAGCAACAAAACTTCGAACAACTTAGAGATTTCCAAAGGTAATTCACTCTGGACAAAGCATCAGCAACGACATTGTCCCTGCCCTTTACATGTTCAATTTCCAAGTTACCCCCGCAAAGCCAAACTCCATCTCATCAACCTCTGATTTTTACTTTTAGTTTCTTTTGAATGAAGGTTAAGGGGTTGATCAAAAATCCAAAGTCAAGCAAATCGATAGCACTTTTTCTGGGAGGCCGAGCTGAGGGCCAGGTTCCATGGTGGTTGGGTGGTGAGGCCTGGACATATTCACTACCTGGACGCCTTTAGGAACGTGGAGTTCACGGTTAGTCCGTGTAGGAAAGTTCACTACATGGACGCCTTTAGGAACGTGGAGTTCACGGTTAATCCGTGTAGGAAAGTTCACTACATGGATGCCTTTAGGAACGTGGCATTCATGGTTAACCCATGTAGGAATCTTGTCTCGGCTGCTCCGCAGCATTCAGTGCTTCAACTCTTTCTAACTTTCCTAACAATCACGGTTGGACCACTTGTCACTGTAGTCACATGAATGGCGGTCTCATTCTCGGCCACTGCTCTGATTAATCCTTCCTTCGGGAGCTGCCATAACTCTGGAAGCCTCCATAATAATATCGATTGCGGCCACCACCACTTCTACTCCGTGGTCCTCCTCTGTAGCCCCCTCGACCCCTAGGAAATGCCTTCCCTACTGTGATGGTCCGACCATCCAACTCCTTGCTATTCAGATCCTTTTCTGCAACTCTGGCATCCTTTGAGTTTTCAAACGTGACAAAGCCAAACCCTCTTGACTTTTGTGTCCCCCTGTCTTTTATCAGCAGCACTTCCAAAAGCGGTCCATATTTGCTGAAGGCAAACTCCAGAACCTCTTCCTTTGTTTTAAAGTTCAGTCCCCCTACAAAGAGCTTGGTAATATTGCCTCCATCCCTGACGTGCCTGTGCTGACACTTAGTTTCAGGGTATTTCCTCTTCTCTTCAGGGCGCTTCCTACTAGGCTTTTCAACAAACATTGAGTTACCAGAAACTTGGCCACCGGCCAAATCATTCCCGATAACAAAAGATACTCCTTCTACAGGAAGAGTGGCTTGTAAACCGACGGTGACCGGTCCTGACACCAAATCGGACTCCAAATGGATGACATGAAGTGGAGCACTAACACAGCCACCAATCCCCTGTAAACGAACACTATCCCCAGTTGCCGTCTCCTCGGACCATGGCAAGATGCCTTCAAGCATGAAAGATTGATGTGCTCCTGTGACCCTCAATATCCTAACCGGTCTCCGGTTAGTCGAGGCTCCATCCAGTGACACAAACCCCTCTGAAATAAATGGTTGGTAACCCTTTTGAGGGCGATTTCTCACAATGGCCATCGCATTTGGAGTCGTACTATTCGAACTCCGCTCCTGATTTTCCTTTCTCAGAGCATAACAGTTGGACATCAAGTGTCCAGGTTTATGACAAAAAGTGCAAGTAAGCCTGGAGGAGAACCTCGTGGTCTGCCAAGGCATGGGGGCGGCGGTCTGCCTCGAGCCCCCCGGACGATAGGTCTGTCTTGGAACCGCAGTCTTCTGATTTCTAGAAGTCGTGGTATCAGAGTGGCCCTCATTTTCATCTCGAGGCCGCCCCCATGAATTTTCGTTCTCTGCCCCTGATGTACCATAGCTCCCCTGACTAGGTCTGGGCGAGAAGTTCGGTGTGTGGAACCCCATCCTGTGTGTTAAGGCATAGTCATCTGCCATGGTTGCTGCCTCAAACAACTTTGGTACTTTCCTTTCCTCCAGATGTACTTTAATGTCCTCGTGGACACACTGTTGGAATTCCTCCACCAGGATCAATTGTCGCAATAGTTCGAAGTCTTTCCCCACTCCTTTTGAATCACACCACCTATCAAACATGGTTTCTTTCAATCTGGCAAACTCCACATGGGTCTCACTCTCCCTCCTCCCGGCATTCCGGAATTTTTGCCGGTAAGCTTCCGGGACCAATTCATAGGCTTTGAGAATGTGTTTCTTCAATACCTCGTAATCTGCACATTGGTCAATCGGTAAAGCCGAATAAATCTCTTGAGCTTTACCCACCAGAACACTTTGCACTAGTATGGACCAGTACTCCTCAGGCCAGTTTAACAGTCGAGCCACTTTCTCAAAGTGTGGGAAAAACTTGGCTACCTCCTTTTCATTGAAGGGTGGAACCAGCCTCACATGTCTGCCAACATCCCAGGTGTTTTGACTAGGTGTCGAACCAGTCGGCATGGATGGTACCTCTCCCCGTTCTTTCATTACATCCAGCTCCTTGAGTCTAATTTCCTGCTGAAGCGCCATTTCACGGTCCTTTAACTCCCTGTCGGCTTTTCTCTCCTCTGCTTCGAGTTCCCTTGCAGCTCTCCTTTCCTCTGCTTGTTTCTCTTCTCTTCTCTCTTCTGCTTTCCTTTCCTCTGCTTTTAACCTTTCCGAGAGTTCTCGTGCCTCTCTCTTTTCCTCTGCTTTTAACCTTTCCTGGAGTTCTCGTTCCACTCTCCTTTCCTCTGCTTGTTTCTCTTCTCTTCTCTCTTCTGCTTTCCTTTCCTCTGCTTTTAACCTTTCCTGGAGTTCTCGTTCCTGTTCTGCTCTTCTTTCCTCGCTCTGCAATTGCAACTCCAGTTTCCGGAGCTCCACCTCTTCTGGTTCCTCGGGTAACCAATCCCGGGCTACCTCTTCCCATGTTCCTAATCCCACCATAGATTGTATCACCACTGTCTGCATCTCTGCCTTCCTCATATTAGTTCGGACCTCCAAGCTAAAATGTTTGGCCAATTTCCCGATGTCCGATTTCACTAACGCTCTGAACTGTGCTTCACTCGGGGTCACTGCAAACTTCTCTGCGTCAAACTCCATGGTGACTATTGTTAACACCTGTTAACCTTCACACAAAAAAATATTAAAAAAAATAAATTTTTTTTTTTTTTTGGGGGGGGGGGGGGGGGGGGAAATTTTTTGGAATGTTGAAAAAGTTCCAAATTTGGGAATTCTGGGAATGTAAGGGAATTTTTTCCCGGACTAAATTTAGGAAATTTAATATCCCGGACGCAGACCCAATTTCGAGCCCACAAATATCAATTGGACGAGCCCCCAATTTCTGTTACGGGTGTCCTCCCCTATCCCCTGGTCTCGGTAAACTTCCAAACCCCGAGAGGGTCCCCGGCAGAAAGATATGTTATCCTTGGTTGAAATTAATCAATTAATGAAACCACACCAAGGGTGATGAACAAACAATAATATATTATAAATCACACAAAAAGAGCCATACAACAATGGGGGCAATCAACCCTACAATCAAATCTTAAGATGGTAACCTTATCTATTCCTTTAACCCAAACTCACAGCACTCCCCCAATGTCTCTGTACCCCTCCAAGGCGAAGTCGACTCGCTCCAGCGATCGTTGGATCAATGTCCGATCACAATCAATTGAGGCGTGGACGATCGAAGCAACCCACAGGTCACGTGGTCCAACACCCCGCACAATAGCGGTGGAATGGGAAACCTCCCAAAGACGCGCTCCGACGTACACATTTGCGGTTCAATCAGCGAGTCTCCTTATAATCCTCAAAAGCCACTTTCTTGCACAGCTGTCCCCGGCAACCCACCGGGGAATAATGCCCAGCCGACGCGACAAAAACCTGTTCACTCAAGGTTGCGCGTGTGGCGAAGATGACGGACGGCTTTCACTCGAACCGGGGCTTTGAGGCAAGGATACTCCGGAACCTCAATGAGGATACCCGACTACGCAGGCTCCACAGCACTCCGGCGATATCTCCTATCGCACAAACTTCCTTTCAAGGACGCAAGGTTCACTCGCACTGTCCGCTCGACCACTCGGTCCGGAGCTTCAACAAAAACGTCTTTTCACAATCTCCTCCCGCCTCTTCTTCTTCGCTCCCTTTTCTTCCGGGTCACGATTCGAATTTCCGGCCACATTTTACCAGGAGCGCTTTTAAACCTCCCAACCACAATAACCCTCACTGAAAACCAACAATAATAATAGTACCAACAATAATTAGGGCCGAATCCGTAACACAAGCTAGTATATATATAAATATTTAATTTAACTAAGGAAGCACACTAACCCTATGACATGACGCTGACATCATGTGCATAAATTATACCAACACATCACCTCCAAACTAGGAGGCATCCATGTGGTACTCAAGTCTTTGCAGACTGAGATTAAAGCTCTATGGTCACAAATAGACAAAGGCAGAGATGTCGATCTAGATTTCGCCTTTGTTATGGGCCTTATGAGGCCTGCCTTTTTTATAATAAAAAAGGTAAAACATCAAACATTTAAACAGCCTTGGACGTGCACCTTGACCCCACGGCCAAGGCACACCGTCTATCAAGACTGTCCCATTGGCATACAGATGGACGTCAACCCAAAGGCTGAAGCACATGGTCAATCAAAACACATGCATCCTGACCCCGTAGGTCCAGAATACATGGTCATACAATTGGACCCCTCCTCCATAGGAGTAAGTCCCCACCACTTCAACACCATGCCGTCCCGACGAGGGCTTATTTTCCTGTTTTGGGGCCACAGGAATGGCCTGCCTTTTTTGCTTGTGAAAAAAGGTAAAAAGTCAAACATTTGAACAGCCTTGGACGTGCACCTTGACCCCATGGCCAAGGCACAACGTCAACAAGGCTGTCCCGATAACATTACACATGCGCCTCAACCCCAAGAGGGAAGCACATGGTCATTCAAACGCATGCATCATGCCCCCGGAGGGCCACAATGCATGGTCATACAATTGGGACCACTCCTCTTAATAGGAGTAAGACCCCTTAATCCACCAGCAGGGCATTACTCCTGCCAGGTCCGATTTGCATGCAGGTCTACCGCCCCTCATCAAGACAACATACTGTAAATTGTTTATTTGTGACCAATCTAAGCCGTTAATATACACAGACTGAACCCCATAACTTGACTAGGAAGCAAGCAAAATGTAATATTCCTGACTGCAAACCTCCTAATTGTTGATGAGCAGGGCAGAGACAATGTGTCCGTGTGGCAGGCTACACTTGTTGCTAACAGGTTGTGCAGCAATTGCTGGGATGAGACTCGATCTGTGCCTTGCTTCCTCGTAAAGTTTCCCGAAACGGGATGATGCTGAGGACCTCGATTGAGGAACCAGTCAGTGAGGCACACTTGTGACCAGGTGTGTTTTGAAATGATGTTATATATATATATATATATATATATATATATATATATATATATATATATATATATATATATATATATATATACACATGTGTGTATATATATATATATATATATATATACACATGTGTGTGTATATATATATATATATATATATACACATGTGTGTGTATATATATATATATATATATATATATATATATATATATATATATATATATATATATATTATATATACAGTCACGCAAAAAAGTAAGTACACCCCATGTAAAGTTTTGACTTTTTCAACATATTTCAACATACAGCTATTTGATCTTCATTTCAACAATATTGATAGATAAAGGTGATATAATATAACAAATATCATGAAACATTTACATTTTGTGGTCTATTGTATAATTTAAATAAACATAAATGCAAATTTCGCATGTGGAAAAGTAAGTACACCCCTACATTTATCACTACTTCAAATACCTAAAATTAGAATCAGGTGCACCAGCTCAGGTGCAAATGATTAGAACATCGTTAGAGAGGATCTTGGAGGAACCTGTCTTATTTAAACCTCAGACATTTAGTTTGGTTTGCTCTTTGTTGAAGTGTGCGGCGTCACCATGCCTAGATCAAAAGAGCTCTCTGAGGCCTTCAGAAAGAAGGTTATAGATGCCTACGAGTCTGGGAAGGGATTTAAAAAGATCTCCAAACATTTTGAAATCAATCATTCGACTGTCTGGAAGATAATCTACAAGTGGAGAAGATTCCAAACAACTGCCAACTTGTTCAGGCCAGGCCGCCCCAACAAGTTCAGCCCGAGAGCAGACCGCAAGTTGCTGAAAGAAGTCTCCAAGAACCCCAGAATGTCATCACAGGACCTACAGGTAGCTCTTGCCACTGTTGATGTCAAAGTGCACGAGTCTACCATTAGAAAGAGGCTGCAGAAATTTGATCTACTTGGGAGGTGTGCCAGGAGGAAACCTTTGCTGCCCAGAATGAACATCAGGGCAAGACTAAAGTTTGCCAATGAACACCGAGGCAAAGACCAGCACTTCTGGAACAATGTGCTCTGGACAGATGAGTCAAACGTCGAGCTATTTGGCCACAGTACCAGAAGACATGTTTGGCGAAAACCAAAGACAGCATTTGACCACAAGAACCTGATACCAACTGTAAAGCTTGGTGGTGGAAATATTATGGTTTGGGGCAGCTTTGCTGCATCAGGGCCTGGGCAGCTCACCATCATAGAATCCACTATGAATTCTTCATTGTACCAGAGGGTGCTTGAGGATAATGTGAGGCCATCTGTCAGAAAGTTGAAGCTCAACTGAAGATGGACCTTGCAACATGACAATGACCCTAAACATACCAGTAAATCCACCAAGGAATGGCTGAAAAGAAAGAAATGGAGGGTTCTGGAATGGCCAAGTCAAAGCCTGGATCGAAATCCCATTGAGATGTTGTGGGGGGGGGGGGGGGGGGGGGATTTGAAATGAGCTGTGCATGCTGTGCAACAATCTTTTGTTGAATAAATTACTGCAAAGTCAATTTTTCATTTTGTTCAATTAGATCACCTTTATCTATAGATACTGTTTAAATGAAGATCAAATATAGATATGTCCAAATATGTTAAAATGATAAAAAAACATTTCATGCGGTGTACTTACTTTTTCCACATGCGTAATTTGCATTTATGTTTATTTAAATTATACAATGGACTACAAAATGTAAATGTTTCATGATATTCGTTATATTATATCACCTTTATCTCTCAATATTGTTGAAATGAAGATCAAATAGCTGTATGTTGAAATATGTTGAAAAAGTCAAAACTTTACATGGTGTGTACTTACTTTTTCACGTGACTGTATGTATATATATATATATATATATATATATATATATATATATATATATATATATGTATATATATATATATATATATGTATATATATATATATATATATATATGTATATATATATATATGTATATATATATATATATATATATGTATATATATATATATATATATATGTATATATATATATATGTATATATATATATATATATATATATATATATATATATATATATATATATATATACGACACCGTCCTGTATATTGTTTCCATGACATGCGTTCTCTCGCACCACTGATGTACTTGTTTGGCATGAAATTAGTTTCTTGTTGTTGATGTTTGGGTATAATACTGCAGGTTCAGAAACGAATAATGCGGTTGTAGGATCAGTATCGATGAGATATTGCATTAATTGACACCAATAGTACAAAGATTAAATGTTAGGTGAAGACAATCCCCAGGCAAGAAAGATTTAGTTATTAAAAAAAAACCCAAAAAATAAAAAAAATTGTACAATGATTAATACTCCTTATTTAATGGTCACAATTATTTCCACCTTCTTGTGTGGTGAACGTTTTTACTTTTTAGCCAAAATATTTCACGAACCGGCTGGACAGGCCTGTGATTCGAATGGAGGTGGCAAGGATTTGTATTCTGCTCAGTGTGACAGCGAGAACTCACCTCATCTTCGTGAATGACATTGTGGGATCTTTTAACGTCCACTCAATAATGTTGGTAGACAGGACACCCAGCTTCACGTATAATGGGAGGGATGGTGCACTTTGTAATGCCTCACCTGCGAAACATCAATCTGATAGTTTATATTTGGGTCAGATTCGATCCCAGACACGACAGTTTTGTGGCGAGCATGCATACCTCTTGGCTATTCTGCAATCCATCACTCAAATTGAGGGATTATAAAAACATTTTTGAAATAAGATTAAAAATTCACGTTTAACACATCACCGGATTTAAGCAGTGATGCATCATTTTTGCATCAAGGAAATCTTGGTTATAAAAGAAGAATCCTGCACACTTTATCGATGCTTTTTTTTTTTCCAACGAAAGAGCGAGAGATGTTGGAGCATTTTTGTGTGTGTGTGTGTGTATATATATATATATATATATACACACACATTATATTTGCGTTTTTTGACAATGATTAGCGACTTTCCTTTGGGGATGTGCTTTGTGCCTTTAAATCTCCAACACACGAGACACATCGCATTTAAATGGACAATGCCCCTCCAATTATGATGGATATTCAGAAATGTTATCCAGCATTTAGATGATTAATGCGCAAGTCTTCATATAATGCATAATTTTAGATAATACAGCATGACGACGTAGATACCTTTAATTCAAACGCTCTTAACGCCATAATGATCCCTTAAGAAATTTCATCATTTGCACTGTTCCTGTAAAAACAGGGAATTTGATTCCATGAAACTTAACAGATATGATTCTGCTTTGTGCCTTTCAGTTTGGTTTTGTATTTCATAAAATATCTGTTTATCGAGCTCACATCATGCTTTGAATAATTCATCATCAAACCCTGAGTTTTAATCGTTTTTCTTTTTTTCTTATTTTATAGATTCCGATTCTGTTAAAACTGACATGAAGCTCATGCAGAGCATGTTTGTGCAGTCGTAATGTCTGAGATTTTTTGGTCAAGAATGCAGAACTATCCTTTAATCTCATCACTAATCTTGTTGTTTATAGCACAGCCCTGTTGGTGCTTGGTCAATTATATATTTACTACTACTACGACTACAACTTTCACGGCCACAATTATTCTCACCTGCTTGTAGTCTCGGTTGGGGATAACTGCAGCGATAACTCGCCTACCCTTCTTGAAAGACGTCACAGGATCTATAATGTCCACTAACAAATACTGGCAGACGAATCTTCGGGCTTAACATTATTACAATGGACAACGCATACTTTTGGGTATTGCCTTGCACTCAAAACATCAAGGGTGACAGGTTATAGCTGGGTCGAGCCCCATGCTAGGCAGATGAGAAGTGAGTGTGCATACCTCAAATGTGCATACCTCAAATACCTCAAAGTGTGCATACCTCAAAGCTAACCTGCCAGTCTGATTTACACACACACAAACACACACACACACACACACACACACACACACACACACACACACACACACACCTGTAAACTGAACTACCAATATGTAAATTTCCGAGTATATAAGAGGAAATGTATATTTGTAAAAATGAAAACTTCACGAAACCTGCTTTTTAAACAGTGATCTCATCGACTCATGGAGGATATAAAACTTAAATGAGATGCAGAACTAAGACAAACAGACATGCCCATTTACACGGAATTACAAGAACATTAGTAGACAGTGGACAAACACATATGGTATATGGGATTTGAACCTCGTTTCCTTGCCTCTTGGAACCAGGTGTTTAGAAAGAAATCACAAACAGGCATCAGGTGAAGTGGATGAAATGACGCCTGCGCATTAACAATGTGTAAAACTTTCAAACTTTACGGCGTTGACTGAGAGTGCCGCACCCATAAGGTCGTTTTACCCGTGGGACTAAGAGGAGCTTGAATGCACACTGTAAGACCCGATGGTACGGTGACAGGTGACAGCAGATCAATATAATCTGTTGAAATATGTGGCGATGGAGAATTTCATTTTTATTACAAAAGGCAAAACCGGTGCGCAGTGCGTAAAGGAGGGTGGGGGGGAGGTGAAGAACAATTGGCACATTATTTAGACAGCGTTATATATAACTGCACAATAAATAACACATGGATCATATACACAGGAGCGAAATAGGGTGTCGCATGGACTTGGAATGAAACACCAGTGTCCCTGTCCGTATGGTATACACATGAGAGGTAACAATTAAATCACGTGTATAATTCATTATGCTCCAATGACGTATTTCAATTTGGCCAAACTCATCATTTTAGAATTTCAAATCTACACATTCATCCACATATTGGAATATTATGCCAATAAAATATTTTATTGAATATTTATGGCAATTTATTGAAATTGTATGCGTATTTTATTGGAATGTGCCAATAAAAAAATTTTTCATCCACTTGTAATTTTATAACCATATGCATCCACCATGTTCAGGAACACATTTAGTTATATCATCTTCAAATAAGAATATTCTTGCTTATGTTGTCATCCGAAACTTGAAAAAGCATAAAAACTGAGTGATCGATGGTCTGTAACTTGTATACTCATTCGTACATGGTATCCACACATTGTACGTCGTGCAATTTTTGTGCGCACAAGACAAAAGCAAAAAAAACAAAAACAAAAAACACCACAAACATCATAATGGTGAACATATTGCTGGAAATTGAAGGATCGACGTGCCTAGCGGATGTCGCAAACACAAGTCGCATGGTTATTAAAAAGGGGGATTGGGTGGTCTATCATGGCGCTCTTATAAAATGTGCAAAATAACCATTTATATATTATCTTTTTTTCGATGCAGATTTTTCTTCTCGATGAGAGATTGTGACGTTACAGGCGGGTGCACCAGGATTACGAGAAATCGAAAGACCTGCACAGACCACCCGTCCCGTGTGCAAGGGACACCGTGAGTTCCCAGATTTGAGCTTCCGGAAAATCAAATTTCAAACAACCAAGGAAATTGCAAGATCCGTGTTTGGCAAAATAGCCTAAAATCCTTCCTGCTGACACGACAATGTGAATAAAACGCGATGAGTACGATGCTCGTGAAAAGGTAGAGCATCATCATGGTGTGTGTGTGTGTGTGTGTGTGTGTGTGTGTGTGTGTGTGTGTGTGTGTGTGTGTGTGTGTGTGTGTGTGTGTGTGTGTGTGTGTGTGTGCGCGCGCGCGTGAAATGGTCGATCAGATTCCGAGTCAGGATAGCGACATCTTTGTCCTGTGGTGTGCCTTACAAAGTGTGTATACAGCTGTCCCAATGACCTTGTGACGACTTGCTCCATCATGTGGAATTGAGAATCGTTCTTGTATAGAGGCCTTGGTGATAATATGCGCTTTCGGAAGCACCCAAAGGTGACAGAGGAGCAGCTGCGGTCTTTCCGGAGATGGCTGGATGGCCGGTCAGGGAACCGATGGCTGGATAACCGGTGGCCTGCTCGTAAGCTTTCAGCTCCAGTTTCTGCTGTTGTTCAGCAGCCGACATGAGACTGTGGATGGAGAACGGGTGACTGAAGCTGTATCTAGGGTCCAGCTTGAGTGGTCCCAACGCGTTTGGATTCATGGGCAGGTTGGGGAGCGGGGAGGGATAGCGCTGTAGCGCCGAGGACGGAGTCTGGAAAGAAGAACCCGTATGTAGCCCGTCACCCCCAGCTTGCACCTTGGAACCTCCTTGCATGCGGCAGGACAGAGTTGCTGGTCCTGGTTGGTCATCGTTTTCCACTGGAGGGGAGCAAACGGCGGAGCTTTCCTCCTTTTTCTCCTGCAACAAAGTCGCTTCAGTGGCCTGGACCTTTCTGTCCCCCTCAAGACCACATTTTAGTCCCGTTTTTCTCTGACACTTGAATCGCTTTTGGCGCCTCAGATAACACCCATTTTCGAACATGTTTCCTGAGTCTGGGTGTAGGGTCCAGAATGATCCTTTCCCTGGTTTGTCAGATGAACGTGGAACTTTGACGAAACAATCGTTAAAGGATAACGAGTGCCGAATGGAGTTCTGCCAGCGCTGCTGATTTTGTCTGTAGAATGGGAAGAGGTCAGTGATCCACTGATAGATCTCACTCAAAGTAAGCATCTTGTTGGGTGATTGTTGAATGGCCATGGTGATCAGAGAAATGTATGAATATGGTGGCTTGGCATGCGTGTAGTTCCGACGGTACGCAGGCTTTGGTTCCCGTGCTCGCATTGCGAATCCATTTTGGTTGTAGGAACCAACACCCTGTTGAAGGCTACTGTACGGGGAGCCAAGCCCAGGCATCGGTGGTGCTCCAGGAGGCCCCAAAGGATTCAAACCAAGAGGGGATGGGCTCAAGCTGGCTGTGAATCCTGCCAGGGGGCCAGAACCACCACCGGCCATACCAGCCATGGCAGACAGATGGCCAACTCCTCCTGGGCAGCTATGGCCCATCGTAGATCCACCGGTGTAACTCGGGAAGGAGGGAGTAGAACACAGCCCCGCGTTACCGTTCATGGAGCTCATGGCCACATACGAGTCTAAAGGATTCATCGATCCAAGGCAGCTCGTCATGGGTGTCAAAAATGCCTGTGAAGAAACATGAAGGAAAGTATTGCGCTTCAGTATTTGTCACATCTCTTATGCCTTCTGATTATACACCTCAATGTATCACCTCCTCACATGACCCTTGTCCAGAAACTCCACACAACACACTATCTCATCCATTTGTATGTTCTCTTAATGCTTGTCTACTTCCTCATGGTCTCTCATGTAATATTGTTCAAAACTCTGATAACAGCACAGTCTCTCGTACATTGTGTGTGATTAATATCGTTGTTGTTACTTATGCCCCAGCCATGTTTTCGGTTCTGCCACAGACTATTGATTGGTAGGTCCTTAGTGAGTGATGGGCCGTCAGAATTCAGAGGTCCAACCCGGTAGTTGAACTTTGTCTAGTTATGGTCGAAGCAACAATTTTGTAATTTGTTAAGCGTGCCGGTGATAACTCACATACTCCTCGTCAAAAGGCACCGCAAGATCTTTAATGACCACCAGCTAATGCTAGCAGAACGGACATCCAATCTGAGGAACTGCACACATTCTGACCCATTAACGTTCCGCCTGCGACGTGACAATCCAACGGTTTATAGTCGGGTCGGCAATCGAACCCAGGCTCTACAGCTCCAAGGCAAGAAGTGCATAACCTCTATCCCACTCTGTCGGTACACGGACAATTATTCGCACAATTAGCGTTTATATCAGTCGAGGATTGAAGATTGTTTTAACAGATCGTCTTCAAGTCTATTGTCTCTAGTCTAGTGTTTTCTAGTCTCTAGTCTCATCTCTAGTCTTGTCTAGTCTAAGCTCTATTCTAGTCTCTAGTCTAGGCTTGTCTCATCTCATCTAATCTAATCTAATCTGTAGTCTAGTCTCTCATCTAGTCTCAAGTCTAGTCTAGTCTCGTCTAGTATCTAGTCTAGTCTAGTCTCATCTAGTCTAGCCTCTCATCTAGTCTCTAGTCGAGTCTTCATTTTGGTCTCTAGTCTAGTCTTCATTCTAGTCTCTAGTCTAGTCTCATCTAGTCTAGCCTCTCATCTAGTCTCTAGTCTAGTCTCTTTTGTAGTCTATATTCTAGTCTCGTCTAATCTCTAGTCTAGTCTAGTCTAGCCTCTAGTCTAATCTCTAGTCGAGTCTTGTCACTATTAGAGTCTATGTCTAGTCTCTATGTCTAGTCTAGTCTCTAGTCGAATCTCTAGTCGAGTCTTGTCACTATTATAGTCTATGTCTAGTCTCTATTGTAGTCTCTAGTGTAGACTCCAGTCGAATCTCCAGTCGAGTCTTGTCACTATTATAGTCTATGTCTAGTCTCTATTCTAGTCTCTAGTCTCGTCTCTAGTCGAGTCTTGTCACTATTATAGTCTATGTCTAGTCTCTATTCTAGTCTCTCATCTAATCTCCGTTGTAGTCTCTAGTCGAGTCTTGTCACTATTATAGTCTATGTCTAGTCTCTATTCTAGTGTCTAGTATTAGCTCTAGTTTAGTCTCTAGTCCGACAGCATTTAAGACACTGAACAACCAAAGCAAATTCGTTAAGAATAACAACGCCGTAACTATGGCGATACCGGAATATACAGCACTTCACCAGTTAGTTTTCCACGAGGATTGTTTAGCCTTCCTGTGGGGGATTGTCATTTGTCGTATAAAGTGGATAATCCTGGGTAATAGTTTAATAGCGACAAACTATGCAATCCATTAAATAGCTCCGCCGCGACAGATCCGGTAGCGTTGTTTCAACAACACGTGACGCTTACTCATGCAGGAACCCCATCAGAAACGCGAGCCGCAGCGGCCCGGGAGCAGCGCCTCCACTCACCTCGCCCTGCTCGCCGTAATACCCTCCCCAATCTGCTGGATCCGCGGTTTCCATCTTCACCGAGCCAAGCATGGCCACCGATCGTGCCCCAGGTTGGAGTTTCAATCCCTCACGTGTCCGACTCGCCCCACCTGCGCCGTCGACCTGCCTCGCGCGGTGCGCCCGGAACTCGCTGTCATGCGGACACGGCCGGCGGAGGCACCAGCGGCCGTGTCCCACGGCTACATGACTCCTCGACGAACCGCTCGGTCACTGCCTTCCACCTCGACGCTCATTTTTGTTGAAGCCCGGCCGGGTCGTCGCTGCCCAAACCACAACCCGAACACCCTCCCCCTGCGATCACTTCATTCCACCCATCCCCTAATATGCGTCACACCTTGTCGTTCCAGCCCTCCCTCCCCTTCGTGCATACTCCACGTTTTCCGCCTCATGCAAATGACCCTCTCGCGTTACTTTCGTTGTGGTCTTCGCAGCCTCGGGAGTTAGGGTTCATTCCCCCCTCTCATTTAACCGACGATATTACACTTCCTTTCGCGGCAAACTCGATATAAAGACGTCACCTTACGGGTAAATAAATATACCGTGTCTACCAGGAATAAATAAATAAATATACGGTGTCACGTGACGTGGAGGTGTTCAAAAACGTCACGGATCGAGATGTTCACGAATCGTCCAAGAAACGCAAACTTTCTATGAAATTCAATACGGTCGGTATACCGACATCGATATGGTTCGTAGGAAAAACGTTCCCTTACAATCCGTGCTTACTTAATTTATAGACAAGATAACAATGACGACAAAGTTTCAGTTTATTGGACAATGCTGAGTACAGGTATCTCGGTCCGAGAACTTTTTGAACGCTGTACGTAAACGTTAAAATGGACACCACGCGGGCCAGGTGTGGCGTAGGTCACAAAAAGGGAACAAAGCAGGTGCAGTAGGTAATTTAACTAATTGTAAACACTCCTTATGGTGAACTGTAACCACTCTTTAACTAGGTAACGAAAAGGTGAAACCAAACAACCAACCAAGTACATATTAATTACTTTCGGTCTCATCCGATCATGACGTTTATCGGCAAGGATTATACTGGGAGGTTTGCCATTGCTTTCCCAGCAGTAGTTAGCGCAGGAATTTGGAATTTGTTCAGGGTGCCGGCGATAGCTCGCCTACTCCTCGTGAGGGACACCCGTGGGATCTTTAACGACCACCACCTATTTCCCTAACGTCCATCCGAGGGACCCGAACGCACACACATTGATGAATCAGCCTCACCTGCCAGTGGAACACCGGGATGACATTATAGGTGAGTCGGGATTCAAACCCTGTTGAGACGGCTCATCGGCGAGTCATATGTGACCGAAGGGATTCTCGTTCTCATGAGCCTCGGCCATGGAGGAAGCACATGACTCATGAGTAGAGATTAATGAATGGTCTTCGAGCCTGCACCACTTTGAGGGAAATGCACCACTTTGAGGGAAATGCACCACTCTGAGGGAAATGCACCAATTTGAGGGAAATGCACCACTTTGATGAAAATGCACCACGTTGAGGGAAATGCCCCACTTTGAGGGAAATGCACCAATTTGAGGGAAATGCACCACTTTGAGGGAAATGCACCACCTTGCGGGAAATGCACCACCTTGTGGGAAATGCACCACCTTGAGAGAAATGCACCATGTTCGGGGAAATGCACAACGTTGGAGGAAATGCACCAATTTGAGGGAAATGCACCACTTTGAGGGAAATGCACCACGTTGGAGGAAATACACCACCTTGGGGGAAATGCACCACCTTGAGGGAAATGCACCACCTTGCGGGAAATGCACCACTTTGAGGGAAATGCACCACTCTGAGGGAAATGCACCAATTTGAGGGAAACGCACCACTTTGATGGAAATGCACCACTCTGAGGGAAATGCACCACTTTGAGGGAAATGCACGACTCTGAGGGAAATGCACCAATTTGAGGGAAATGCAC
>NC_136271.1:65143218-65163218 GCF_964187855.1 Myxine glutinosa
CGCGCTGGGAGCTTGGCCACGGAGGAGGGCGTTACCACCGAGAGACTCGATCACAGAGAGCCTCGATCACACAGAGAGAGAGTTCGGGGGCCCGGGGCAGGGTTTATAGCGTCCCTCCCCAGAGTCTTACCCGAATGTTCCAAGCTCATCCCCTGGCTGCCGTTGTTAGCCACTCCCCTTGAGCTCCCATTGGCTGCTTGTCGCTTACCGGCCACTCCCCTTCAGCTCCTCCCTCGGGCCTCCCAGACTTGTTCTGGGCGAAGCACATGGCATTCCAGCCCAATGAACAATGAAGCCTACCTACACTTACTTGCCTGCTCCAATGCATACTAACACAGGAAAGGAGACTCGGCTTAACATTTAATAAGAAATAACTGAACTAAGCGAGGCTACATGTTGTGGTGCAACTAACTAAGAGGGGGACTTGCCTTTATTCTCAAAACTGCAACACTACCCCCCTCTCTCACCAGACTCGTCCCGAGTCGACCCCAACATCGGAACGACCGGTAGAGTCTGGCATGCAATTTTACCTTTACTATTAATGTGGCACATAGGTGTAATCCCCCTAACATTAATTCTAACCCATGTGTGCGACATTTTTAACACTAGATATGTCCCTCCTAATGTGTTGAGCAGCTATTCTATCAGACTCACACCCACAACTATCCGAGTATTTTTGTAAACTACACACATAGCCGGTGGGCAACATTCTTATATTACAAGCACATATATTTACAAGCACATATATTTACAAGCACAGAACTTAACCTTTATTTACAATGCTATGACCCAGGACCTGCACTTTGAAAAAGAATTGGAGGAAAGAAATCCAAACACTCAATGTGGCACTTGCTGCTTGCATCTATCTTCCGTGTGCGGCTAACAAAACCGGCTGGCCCTGACCGGCATACAGGCCATATGAAGCATCAGGGCCATCTAAGTCTTCCATCTTCATAACTAGCACACAATTTCTTTTTATTGGCCAGCAGGGCCACTCTCGCGTGGTCCAACTGCGTGGCGTCAGTGCCACTCAACAAGTGGTCCGAAGGTGCAAGGTAAGTTGCAGCAAGATGCTACACAGCAGCGGTGCGAGCCACAAGGCTTGTGGTCCATAAGTGCAGCAAGGGTGCAGCAAAATGGGTTTGGCAGCAGAGTGCTGCACAGTTCGGCTGCACAGGTGTAACACGGTGCTGCACAGTTCGGCCTCCAAACGTTCCTGGGGCGGGGAGGGAAGACAAGGCGCAATAAGCAAAGGGAAAATCACACGGTAGCACACGCAAAACAAGGTGACCAGGCACCACCATACCTGGTGCAGTGCGAGGGACGTGGAAGAGCGAGCGGAGCAAGCTCGTCCTGAACCGTCCCTACCCCCCACTGTTGGCTTCACTACCCTAGCCCCCCTTGTATTTACAATCCGTCTCTATGTCTTGTCTCCCATATCCCCCTCTAACTCCAAATTCGTCCCCAAATCCCTCCCCGGAAGGAAGGGATGGAACAAACACAATGTCTCACTCACGTCATGATGCGTCTTACTTCCCAAACAGCTTACAGAGCCCTGGTGTGAAGCTCGTCCTCTTCGGTGACTGGCTGTGGATGGTGTGAAGGGATTTATCATCCTAACTACACTAATAACATTACACATCTAAACTACCCGGGGTCGTACCCTGCCAATCGGCCTCTTTAAACTATGTGGTTCTACGAACCCGAATTCCCATTGCCCACACTGTGGTGCCCTCCGAATTTGGGTCTCACCCCAACGAATTTTCGCACTGTGCTCTCGCACAATTTTGGGGCTGGGTTGTGTGGCCCCACCAGCAGGCCTACCTACCTGCGCACCTCCGCCACTGAAGCCGCCTCCCGAGCTTGCCTGCTCCTTGCGACTACACTAACCGGGGAAGGCCCTCCCTGGCACTTACCCCCTCTATGCCCACCTCAGCATCGGGCAACCCGGGTCCTCCCCTGGGATCCTCAGGCCCCACTCACACACTATCCTAACCGGCTCCCAGAGCCTACCTGCGGCCTCACCTGGCCGACAAGCTACCAGTGACGGAGTGCCTCAATAACCACACGCACTAATTAAGCCACACGCCCAGCCATTCCACAGTCTACTGCACCCCACAAAACACTACTTGCTACTACCCGCACCACAGGTGTCAATATCCATTCAATTTACCTATGCCCTCTACCTGGCTCTACACTACCCCCCCCCCGGGCTTTCGCGAATGGGTTCCACTTCCCCCCATTCAATCCTTTGCACCATGCATTCCACACCAAGCATTCCACACCTCTTATCTTGCACACCATTTTTCTCACTCACAATGCATTATCTACCTAATTTCCCCTAAACTCGTGCTTCCCTGTCGTCCCTTTACACGATGCACTCCCTTTCCTTTAACAACCACCTAAGCTCTCTATGTCCCCTCTACAGTTCAGGTGTCCCTACTTAACTCTTGGTCTCTACTGTCTTCTAAATCCCTAACATTATCCTAGCCCTCCCTCGGCTAGCTTCGGTGCCCCATGGAGGCAACCATTGCTGCCCCCTCAATGGGCCTAACACTGCTATCCCCCTAAACTAATGCTCATGGGCCCCCCTGTGGGAGGAATGGTCAGTACCATTCCCCCACGTGGGGTACACTACTCCCCCCAGTCCTCTAAACTATGAGCCTCTCCATGTGGATATACATTGTCACAGCTCGGCCTCGAAGGGCCGAGCATTCCATGCGTGTGGTTGGTCGCCTGTATAGGGTGTCCGTCCGGCATTGACGATCCGAGGGGGGAGGGATTGATGGGCCCAGGTGCCGGGCTCCATCCCTGCGCGGAGCCTTTCGGTCCCACGCACAATGACCCAACCGGCCACCATCGGGGCACCTCACCCGATAAGGTGCATGGCTCCGAAAATCAAAATCTCCCCTCGCACCCGGCCGACCGCCCTTGCCGCCATACGGCAACAACCATACAGTGCGGGGACCGAAGGCACGAATCGTGCACGCCAGTCCTTGTAGGACCGACCCTTGTAGGATCTTGTAGGATCTTGTACGACCTCCGGTCCCTGCAGCACACAACTCACCGGGGGCTTGCGTTCGCTTCCCGTCCCACGAAGGACTACCCCGGTCGGTGTCGATGCCTGGGCCGCGTCCTCACCACGCGCGACCCACTCCACACTCGCACACCCAGGCACACACGCGCTCCCCACACACTTTGTTATCGCACACTCCGGTGCACACTCGTTCTCCACACACTCGGCCATTGCACACGCCGGTGCACACTTTTCTTTCACACACTCGGCCATCGCACACGCCGGTGCACACTTTTCTTCTACACACTCGGCCATTGCACACTCCTGTGCACACTTTTCTTCTACACACTCAATCATCGCACACTCCGGTGCACACTCTTCTTCTACACACTTAATCATCGCACACTCCGGTGCACAATCTTCTTTTGCACACTCGGCCATCACACACTCCTGTGCACACTCTTGCTCCACGCATTCCGGTACGCACTCTCTCTCATTCTCCGTACCACACCCCCGCTCCACGCACTCTGGTACACACTCCCTCTCATACCGCATACCACGATCACTCGCACACCGCACAATGGGCCCTTCGCGAATGCCCGGGTCTCGCCTTTCTCCCAAGCGCGCCGAGCACCCGTTCGCGCCAAACACATTCCCGCCATTGTTACTCACCTCGAGGCCCTCCTTCTCTGCCAGCACCTGCAAACTTTTCATTTCATTAGCAAGCACAGCAGCACGGTTCAAACACAAACCTTGTGCGCATTCCATCACCTCCCGTGATTCGCTCTCTGTCTCTCCCGTCTCTTCAACCCCAATTGTTTCTTCTTCTAACTTGACGATCGTCGGCGCCCCTAAAATTTCCTTTTCCAACTCAACCATCGTCGGCACCCCCAAAATTTTATTTCCCAATTCGACGATCATCGGCCCCTCGACACCCCGCGTCACTACTCCCATAGCCCCAGTCAATTTGGCTGTGCTCCGCTTTATCCCGCTCTCCACGCGTTCTCCACACCGCTTCACCCCGTCGCGTACCACCGCGACCTCCCCCGCTCAGCCTGCGCCCAATGGTCTACCCCATTTTTAAAATGTCCTTTCTTGACTCTGCCCCATCTTCTGCATCTCGCACCTGGATTCCTCCCTCAATTTTTCCATGTTACACCTGGATTCCTCCCTCTGAGTATCCATTTTGTTTTCCAACCCTTCCATGTTACACCTTGCTTCGTCCCTCATTTCTTTCATTTCCCTGGTGGTTTTGTCCCCCTGGGTATCCATTTTTGCATTCATTTGGGTTAGGAACAATTCATTGTTAAACCCGGCTCGCACAGCGGGCTCGGCTTCCGCCGCCACTTGCGAGGCGCCGCCATTTTCTTCCCCTGCTGCCTCACCCTCATCAATTTCCTCCACGACCAACTCTTCCTGCTGGTCCTGGGCCATTAGTTCTTCATCTATTATTCCCACCGGCATTTGGTCGTCTTGGCCAGCCATTGTACGAATTTAATTTGGTTTTAAAAACTAAATTTCATCCACTCGTAATTTTTGAGTACATGAAGCGCACTCTAGTTCCAAATATCCCACTCCTGGACACCAATTTGTTGCGGATCTCGAGCCCATTGACGTACAGAGGGGGGTTAAACCCTTTTCCCCCTCGGGCCTTTGAGTCCACGAGGCCGCTACCCACTTTACACTCGTGGGGCGGATTGTGGAGCAATTCCACCCGCCACCCCCGTAGCGAGCGTGCGGAAGGGTATCTGGTCGAATCCCCAAGTACCTTCTATACACACGCTGCCACAAGAACGGGGGCTGGACCTCGCACGAGTCATGCCAGTCTGATGCGCACGAGCGGTTTGCGTGTCACATGACTCGTGCCGTTAATTATTATTGAACCCGATTGAGCGGTTTTATTTCGTACAGTGCAAAGCCAATGGTGGGAAAAGACGTGAACGGCCAAATGGAAGGAATGAATACAGGTTTATTATTACAATGTACAAATGATCAGGGCAAAGAGACCCAGGGCAGAAACATATCATCCTTAACTTAATCCTTGGACAAGGGCCCTTTCACTCACGTGGGGAAAGGAAGGAAGCAGAAGGACGCGCTCAAAGCACGGATGTTGGTGCCGTTCGCCCCGGTCGGCTCGTTGGGCGTGTCCCTCGAGATGTTCGTGGCACATGCAGGGAGCCCCGGGCAGGGAGATCGTTGGCGTCTGTGGCCCCGGGAGAGATCGTCCTCGCAAGCGCTATTAACAGGCAGCAGAGCGCAGGGCAGGGAGAGTTCGTGCTTTCGATCACACACACAGTCCTTCAGAATCCCGGGACAGAGAGCTCAGAGACAGACAGCGCGCTGGGAGCTTGGCCACGGAGGAGGGCGTTACCACCGAGAGACTCGATCACAGAGAGCCTCGATCACACAGAGAGAGAGTTCGGGGGCCCCGGGCAGGTTTTTATAGCCTTCCTCCCCAGAGTCTTAGCCGAATGTTCCAAGCTCCTCCCCTGGCTGCCGTTGTTAGCCACTCCCCATGAGCTCCCATTGGCTGCTTGCCGCTTACCGGCCACTCCCCTTCAGCTCCTCCCTTGGGCCTCCCAGACTTATTCTGGGCGTAGCACATGGCATTCCAGCCCAATGAACAATGAAGCCGACACTTACTTGCCTGCTCCAACGCATACTAACACAGGAAAGGAGACTAGGCTTAACATTTAATAAGAAATAACTGAACTAAGCGAGGCTACATGTTGTGGTGCAACTAACTAAGAGGGGGACTTGCCTTTATTCTCAAAACTGCAACAATATATATGTATGTATGTATGTATATATATATATATATATATATATATATATATATATATATATATATATATATATATATATATATATATATATTGTTACAGATCGCGGTTTAGATGTTATGATGACCGAGCGGTGGTGTATTACCGCGACCTAACAGGATCCCAGACTCACCCGATTCCACCCAAACGTTGGCTGGGTCGCACCGCAGCTAGTCAATAGGGAAAAGACAAAGGCGACGAATGCAAAGAGGAAAACGAAGGCAAAGAAAGGTTTGGAAATACTACTGAATTTATTGACTATTTACACACAAGCAAAAAGAAAGCAGTCACGTTTATTTACAAGCACATAAGACGCAGGTGACACAGTGCAAATTTTAGCTTACCTACAGACTTAATTAAATACCCAGGGACAGAACAAACAAAACAAACTCACGTACACAAGAAGGATGGAAAGGCAGGAGGTGGATGGCTGGAGGGAGAGGGAGGTCCAAAGGGGGTCCCGCAGCACAACCGGCGCGTTTAGCAGCCGCCGTTCAGGCCCCACGCTGCTGTTTTGGCTGCTGTGGCCTCCGCTGCGTTCCCAGGACTTGTCTGACGCGTCTGGTCCAAACCCTCAACTCTTTCTTGGTTCACTCACTCCTCACCACCGACTCCTCACCGCAACCAATGCAACCACTGACCGCCACCACTGACTGACTCTTCATGACTCTCTCCTGGCAACCGACTCTCAACCAACTCAGACCAACTCACGACTCACTTCCGTGCGCGCCTTTTATAGCGCCTCCAGCGATTAAGCCGCCGGCGTTTTGGACACGCCCATCGGGGTGCTCACCTCGGCCCTGGTTGGTCGCGCGACCCTCGGGCTCCGCCCTCGATGACGACGGGCGGGTACGCCCCTCCTCCCCTCTATGACGAGGTGGAGACACGCCTTTCTTCTCCGACCCTGCCTCGTGGTCAATGGCGGTTATTGGAGGGGAGGTGATTGGGAATCGAGGGCTCAGCAATGACGAGAGGGGATGTAATATGAAATGGAGGTTTTGGGGATGGGAATGAAAGGGGATCTATTCTCTTTCACTGGTGCAATGGAGTACTTCAATTAATGGGAGACACAGCCTTACCCTAGAACACAGAATAAGAGATAACTATCAACAGGGGTATTCTATTACTTGGCTGACGTGTATGCTTGTGGACTAATTATGGGATGCCTTTTCACCTTTACACAGCTCCGGAGGTAGGGGGCGCAGAATAACCAATAATAATAATAGTACAGCACACAATAAAAAAAATACAGTCCTCATCTCCGCAACATTGCACCCTCCTCCTCTTAGGCACGTCCCGGGCCTACAACTTTTATTTTTAGTGTGACACGTAGGTGTAGTTCCCTCTATTTTTAACCTGACCCTGAGTGCGACAGTTTTAAAACATAAATAAATGTGTCCCACTGCTCCATTGCACCCTGCCTAACAGACTTACGCCCACAGTTAACCGAATTGCGGAATGGTCTTCAAACTATACACTGACGGTGGGAAGCATTATTTACAATGACGCTATTTTTATTTACAAAACTAACCCAGGACCTGTGATTGTTCTTTCTGGGGGGGAGACAGTCTGCTCTGCATCGACGCACCATGAACGCTCCCAAAAACGCACCAAAGCACCCTCAAGCACCAATCGGTGCACAGTCATCACTGTTCATGAATAAAAATAACCAAACAACCCCTAACCCTGCAGGTGATCTCTTGCTCTTCGGCTCCCTCTGCTGGTTATTATTATTTTCCTGGTGTTGTCATCTTCCCTTGCTGGCGGCCTATTTGCAATAAAAGAATGCACCTAACGTGTCCGTTTTTATTTTATTTATGGCCCACAGGGGCCGACTACGTGTGGTTCACCTGTGGGGCATCGGTGCCCTGTGGCCAAGGTCCGCCAGCAAGATTTCGGGCCCTCATGGCCGGTTCCAGCAGAGGGGCCATGCCCCAACCCATGGGGTCCATAAGTGGTGCTCGGCCACATGCATGTGGTCCATAATGTGGTGCATCGATGCAGACAGCTGGTTCTGGGAATTTCTGGCGCACAATGGCCGACCCACGCACGCTCCCCTCGGCGCCCAACGGCGCACAGGTCATGTGGGAGACAAAAGGGGAAAGACAATTGAGCGAGGGGTAAGGTCACAAGGGAACACATCAATAAGGCAATGCAAGGCGAAATGCGTACGGAGGGCGAAGTGAGAAAGCTCGTCCCTACCGTACGTCACCCCCCTGTCACCTACCCTACCCTTGCCCTTACCCCATATTTACAAAAATCTACACATTTACAAATTCGTCACTACTGTCACGTCTTCCCCATATTTCCTCTATACCAAATTCGTCGCCACAATCCCTCTACTTCAAAATTTGCCATCACCAAATTCATCATCAATCCTCATAAGGAGGCAGAGATGGAACATCAAAGCACAATGTCACACCCACGTCATGATGCATCTCTCAATCCAAACATTTGCACAGTAAAAAATAATCAAAACATGGCATGGTGTGGAGTTCCTGTCACCTCAGGTGAGTGGATGCAGATGGTGCGAGGAGACTTCATCCTAACTACTTCCTAAATGACATTAACACACTTTACACTACCCGGGGTCTCTCCCTGCCAATCCATTGGCCAACTTACACTATGGGTTCTAAAAACCAATTCCCATTGACCAAACTGTGGTGCTTCTCAATTTGGGGTCTCACTCCCCCGATTCATCTCCCGGTGCCCTCGCACAATTTCTGGGCTGTGACGTGTAGCTCTCCCAGCAGGTCTACCCACCTGCACACCTCCACCACTGTAGTTGCCACCCGAGCTTACCTGCTCCTCATCCTAACCTAACTAACTGGGGAAGGCCCTCTCGCACTCTCACTCCCTCAGTGCCCTCTCTGGCACGGGCTGCCCGATCCACACCCGGGATCCTCAGGCACCCACTGACACTAACGGCTCCCAGAGCCCACCTGCGGCCTCACCTGGCCGACATCCTCACAGTGGTGGAGTGCCCAAACCAACTACACACACTAACAGGCTACACGCTCAGCCATTTCCACAACACTAATGCACCCATCCACAATACCATTCTGAAACCGCACCACAAATGCCAATATCCAACCACAATTTACCTATACCCTCTACCTAACACTTACACTACCCGCCCCGGGTATTCGTGATGGGGGTCCACTCTTCCCCCATTCACACCTTCGCACCATCCACTCCACTCCGTACCACTTACTCCACGACCATCCATTCCAATACTCCATTTATTCCACACTACCATTTATTCCACACTACCATTCTCCATTCACCTGTTGTTGCACACCTGTGCAATCACACCTGGTGCCACCTGCACCCTCCTCCTCTTCCTGGACCATTTGGTCAACACAACACACCTCATCATTACTCACTCATACACTGCTCCACACACCTGTTCAGTTGCACACCTGTGCAATCACACCTGTTCAATCCTCACACACAGCATCATCTCATCTAACTACTCCCCTCTGAAACTTGCGCTTCCCAGTCGTCCCTTTAAACTATTGCGCTCCCACGTCATTATCAACCACACTAAACTACCTGCGTCCCCACTACAGGTATCAGTCACTATCTAAACCTTAACGTTACCTAATGTCATCTTCGCTAGATCCCTATCAATATAACCAAGCCCTCCCTGGCTCGGTTGTCATAGCCACCCCATAAACTATTGCGCATTTGCCCCCACTCTGTGAGGGATGATGGATTTGCCATCCCACCACATCGGGGAGGTCCTACTATCAATTTTGCACACCTAAATCCAACCAATCAAAAATTCTGCCAATCACTCTACCATCATCAAATTTTGCTTTTTTCTAATTTCGGGGCCAAAACACTATCCTCATCACCCGTCTACTTATTACCTCCTCTCGGTGCGCCAATTCCCTTCTAAAGCTCGGCTTCGTACAGCCGAGCCATGAACGCGGGTTCTTTTGTGCCGGCGGCTGGATGCGTCCGGCACTCGGTGCAGGGACGGGGGCTTACCCGGGCCGAGATCCCACGCACCACCTCGACGTGGAGCCATCCAATGTCCCGATCTCGACCTGCCGGCACGTCTCAATAGAAAGTGGTCGCCATGACGACCCTTCCTATCGGGCTGCCCGCTCCGCCTAGTGGAGCCTGGACGCGGCCGTTCCAAGCGAGGCACAGCGTGGATCGCGTACGGCGGTTCTTTCGAAACCGCCGTGGTTCGGATCCCCGCTGGTCCTCGCGGCACGCGAAGCTGCCCGACGCGCACCGAGGGCCCGATTCGGCTATAAGTCGTTCTAACCTCTAACCTGGTTACCGTCGATGCATCACCTGGATGCTTACATGCATACGCTACCCCTTTCTTGCTCATACATCCAGCCGTTTCCATGCTCCTCGTCGTACCTTCTCTAACACACCCAGGTACCCTCATTCCACTCCCAGCCTTGGTCACACACCTGACCACCGAACACTTTGGCACACATTCGTTGGTCGCACACCTCACCAACACACCTCTTCGCGCCCCTTTCTCGGTCACCTCCTTTGTGACAATCACAGGTGTGCTCTCACCCGCACACCCAACCACGTGCCTCACTACCAATTCCAGCGTGCATTCCCACTCACGCTCTACCATTCCAGGTGTGCATCCTTCCATTCCAGGTGTACATCCTCGCTCACCTGCCACAACCAACTCACGCTCCGTGTCACTCTCACTACTCTCACCTCCACTCTCGGTCGCGCACTCACCCTTACTCTCGACAGCACACTCTTTCCTCATGCACCTGTCCGTTACACACCTTTCTCGCGCATCCTCTCCCGTTACATCCTTTGTAACACTCACCACACCGCGCTTCCACGTACCCCCTCGCACACGCGCTTCGACCAACTCACTCTTGACGGCACACTCACTCCTTGGCGTGCACTTTTTCCTCACACACCCCATGGTCGGACATTCTCGCACACCTCTTTTTTCGCACACCAGACCTGTCGCACACTTCACCAACGGCCTTTCACGAACACCCGGATCCAAACCAATCCCCAAGCCGACTGAAGCTTTCCTCACATCATGTACATTGCCACTCACCTCCGTACCTCATCGTCGCACCTCCTTTGCCACCTGCAAACTCTTTATTTGGTAAGTGAGCATCACATCATGAGTTGAGCACCGACCTTGTACCAATTCCATTACCTCCTCCTGGATTTCTCTCTTAGTTTCTGTCCGTCTCTTCTTAATTTCACTCACCTCTTCTTCCACTTCCTCTAATTTTTGTTTAACCTCTTTTATTTCTCGGTGCGTCTCCTCAAGTTCGTCCTCTAAGGCTACCGTGACCGTCTCTATGTGCATCCTCACCTGCCGGTCCTTTGTCTCCATTATCTCTGTCACCTCGTCCACCCTCATTGTCAGTTCCTCCCGTACCATCTGACATTGCCTCTGCGTCGCTATTAATTCGTTTTTAATTTCTTTTTGTGTCACCTTTAACCCTCCTAGTACCGCAGTGTTCTTTTGAACCTGCTCCACTAGTTCTTTTTGTCCCTCCGTCAGCTGTTCCACCTCCTCCGTCAGATCTTCTATTCCCCCTTGTAACTTAGCCGTATTATTTCTCACCTCTTTCTCCATACGCTTCTCACCTCGCTTTACCTCCTCGCGTAGCCCCGAGACCTCCTCACCCACACCTCGTCGTATCTCCTCCTTCATCTCCTCCATCTCCTTTGTAGATGCCACCCTCATCTGTCCCAATTCATCCCTCTGAGCATCCAATTTGGTTTCTACCCCGATTCTTACCTCCTCTATCTGCTCTCCCATTTGTTTAATTTCTCGGGCGGATTGCTCCCCTATCTCCCGCAATTTGCCTTCCATCCTGTTTTCTAACCCCTCTAACCCCTTTTTCATCCCTTCCATTTGATTCTCTTGAGCGGCCATTCTGTTTTCTACCCCCGTTAACCCATTCTTTACCTCTTTTATCCCATTGTCTATCCCCTCACCGGTACCCCTCGCTTCGTCCCTCATTACCCCCATTTGGTTTCCCATTACCCCCATTTGGTTTCCCATTACCCCCATTTGCTCACCCTGAGCCTTAATTTGCTCACTCTGAGCATCCATAAAGGCCTTCATTTGGATCATAAAAAGACCCCAATCCATCGGCGGTGCTGCTACGGTCACGGGCGTGGCAAAATTTGGTGCCGCTATAACCACGTGCGCGAGAGCGCCATTTTGTGCACCTGATACCCCCTCAACCGCCTCCTCATTGCTCCCCTCCATTTGATCCTGGGTTACTCCTAACCCCTCCTCTAGCTCTCCCACCGGCATCCCGTCGCCTTGACCAGCCATGGCGCGATTTCAAAATTCGGGTTTTGCTTTAAAACAAAACAAATTTCGTCCGCTCCAAATTTTGACCAATTTTTTTTTTTTGATGTTTTAAAAATTTGGTTCGGGCCCCGAATCTCACTCCCAGACACCAATTGTTACAGATCGTGGTTTAGATGTTATGATGACCGAGCGGTGGTGTATTACCGCGACCTAACAGGATCCCCGACTCACCCGATTCCACCCAAACGTTGGCCGGGTCGCACCGCAGCTAGTCAATAGGGAAAAGACAAAGGCGACGAATGCAAAGAGGAAAACGAAGGCAAAGAAAGGTTTGGAAATACTACTGAATTTATTGACTATTTACACACAAGCAAAAAGAAAGCAGTCACGTTTATTTACAAGCACATAAGACGCAGGTGACACAGTGCAAATTTTAGCTTACCTACAGACTTAATTAAATACCCAGGGACAGAACAAACAAAACAAACTCACGTACACAAGAAGGATGGAAAGGCAGGAGGTGGATGGCTGGAGGGAGAGGGAGGTCCAAAGGGGGTCCCGCAGCACAACCGGCGCGTTTAGCAGCCGCCGTTCAGGCCCCACGCTGCTGTTTTGGCTGCTGTGGCCTCTGCTGCGTTCCCAGGACTTGTCTGACGCATCTGGTCCAAACCCTCAACTCTTTCTTGGTTCACTCACTCCTCACCACCGACTCCTCACCGCAACTAACGCAACCACTGACCGCCACCACTGACTGACTCTTCACGACTCTCTCCTGGCAACCGACTCTCAACCAACTCAGACCAACTCACGACTCACTTCCGTGCGCGCCTTTTATAGCGCCTCCAGCGATTAAGCCGCCGGCGTTTTGGACACGCCCATCGGGGTGCTCACCTCGGCCCTGGTTGGTCGCGCGACCCTCGGGCTCCGCCCTCGATGACGACGGGTGGGTACGCCCCTCCTCCCCTCTATGACGAGGTGGAGACACGCCTTTCTTCTCCGACCCTGCCTCGTGGTCAATGGCGGTTATTGGAGGGGAGGTGATTGGGAATCGAGGGCTCAGCAATGACGAGAGGGGATGTAATATGAAATGGAGGTTTTGGGGATGGGAATGAAAGGGGATCTATTCTCTTTCACTGGTGCAATGGAGTACTTCAATTAATGGGAAACACAGCCTTACCCTAGAACACAGAATAAGAGATAACTATCAACAGGGGTATTCTATTACTTGGCTGACGTGTATGCTTGTGGACTAATTATGGGATGCCTTTTCACCTTTACACAGCTCCGGAGGTAGGGGGGCGCAGAATAACCAATAATAATAATAGTACAGCACACAATAAAAAAAATACAGTCCTCATCTCCGCAACAATATATATATATATATATATATATATATATATATATATATATATATATATATATATATATATATACATACATACATATATATATATATATATATATATATATATATATATATATATATATATATATATACATACATATATATATATATATATATATATATATATATATATATATATATATATATATATATGTATATATATGTATAATGTACAATGCCTATAGAAAGTCTAGACCTCCTTTCAAATTTTTCACCTTTTGTTGCCTTATAACCTGGAATTAAATTGCATTAAAACAGACTTTTCCACCTTTATTTACATATCGCAACCCACAACTTCCAAGTGAAAAACAAATTCTACAAATTTCAGAAAATTAATTTAAAATCCAAAACAAGAATATTGTTATGTTTTTGGGGTAGAGATGAAATACCTTAGTCGAGATAGAATAGTGTTGGTTTTGAATGCTCTGTATGCCGCAAAGCCACCTCGATGTACATTAAGTTAGGCCGATTGTTCGGGTAAGATCGTATATGTGTCTCCATACGAGGGGTGGAGCTATGCTATTTAGGTAGGGCTTAAGGATAAACCCAAGTGTGTAATTGCCCTGTGATTTTTGCCTTAGTTGTTATTGCATCAAAAATGGCCCCCACAATAACCTCAACAATCGCATTGTAAATGAACTCATTTGCTCACAATGCCACCAGGTCCAACAAACCCGGCACATTTGCCGATCGGTAAGGGAACGACGTCATCCAAATATTCCCGAACGGAGATTGGACTCCACCCCCGACGACTCGTAACAGGGAGGCCACTAAATTGATTGAGTAGCAATCGGTGATTGGACCGAGAGTGTGACGTCATCATGGAACATGCGAGTGGGAGGAGAAAAGATGCGGTCACGCCATCTTGCTTGCTCTCTTGGTCCTGACATTTATTGAAGATGGTCATATTTTTCTCTCTCTTTTCTGGTCCTGGCTTAGCGTGAGGGACGGTCACTTCGCCCGCTCTTTCCCTTTGTCTTGGTCGCGTTGGCAAATGGCTGTGTCTCGGGCCGTGTCTGTTCCTGAAACTTTGGATAGTGGAGGGAGGAGGAAGAAGAAGACGTCTCACCCTTGCTAATTATTTTGCCTCGGTCACACAAGCAGACGGTCACTTTTTGGCCTCATGTGCACCTGCGTAGACGTTCTGGAGCTCTTGGCGCATCGGTCGGAAGGAGACGAGCGGGAATGGACTGGCCACACTCAATCCCTTCATGCCCGTGGCGAGATGGAGAGGAGCTTCGCACCATTGTGTGCATCTTTCCCATGCACGGCTGCGGGCCCCTTTGTGCTGCCAACTGCATTCGACGACCTCACTTGAACAACAACGCTAAGTGCCGGCACTATAAACACCAATTTATTTTCTTGCACTTTCGTTTTCCCCTTGTTTGTATACGAGTCTGAATGGAGGGTCCCTCATTTAGGAATTTTAGTTTACCTCACCTTTCATTGTTACTTGCATTTATTTTCATAAAATCATTGTTTGTCAAATTTTACTTTTCTTGTATTGTGAAATTTTCTGTCCTGTCTTTGTGTTTGTGGTTTCGGATTTCTGCGTGTGTTCTGATCAGATAAGGCCTCAAACCTTCCAGCGCGCATGAAAAGATAATACCGCCAAGTTGGGTATACCCCTCGCATTCCTACATATACAGAATGTGTCCTCAATCTTGATCATTGTTCTCGTCCTGTTGCTTTGACCTACGTTTTTGACTCTCGCTCTGCTCATCGTTCAATCATGGCTCCCAAGCGCAAGACCAGTGCCGGAGATGCGTCGACTACCAAGAGGCAGAAGAAAGTGACGAGTCTGAGCCAGAAATTGGAGCTGCTCAACCGGCTTTCGAGAGGAGAGAGTGCGGCCTCTGTGGGCAGGCATTATTGCGTCAACGAATCCACCATTCACTACATACGGAAGGTTCAGCGAGCACTGCATTGAGTGCGAAGGTGGTCACCCATGTCTGGAATTTCCACATGGAAAGGATGGAGAAGACTCTCAGAATATGGATCGAGGACAACACGCAGAGGATGGACTTCATGCTGAAAACCATGTTGCTGAATCATTCCCTAAACCCGCTCACCGTGGATGAGTTGGAGGCCATTCCAAAGGTTTCCGAGGAGGAGGAGGTGGGCAGTGATGAAGAAGAGGTGCTGAGGTCCAGTTCCTGGGCGAGTTGCTGCAGGACATGCGGGCACTTGTCGACAGGATACAAGACGCTGACCCAGTCGTGGAGAGGTACCTCAAGTTGAAGAGAGGCTTGAATGATGTGCTGCTTCCGCACAAAAAGCTGCATCGAAATGTTGGGCAATGTGTCAGGCAGCTCCCCATTAGTCATTTCTTCATCCTTGATCCCTCCACCTCAAGACCATCAACAACCTCTCCTGCCGCCCTCTCAGTGTCCTCACCAGCATTCTCACCAGCGTCCTCACCTTCTCCTACCTCTCCTGGCTCTCCCTTGGTGCACGATTTTGCTGCACCATCATTTGGGTCGTCCTCAAAGTTCGTTTAACTCATGGGATTTTAATTCACCACCATCATCACAAAAATTTTAAACGGTACATGATGGTGTATTTTTTTTAACTTTCACGGTACGGTATGGTTAAGCACTTTCCTTCAATGAACTGGAAATGGTACCTGGTGTTGTCGTATTTTTTTTTATCTGTATGCATTTTTTGTGAAACTATAATCATGTGCATTTGCAGTCGAAACATTTTAAACCTCAAAATTTTCCTCTATGAATCAGGATCCGCCGGGAACCTATAACCTATGTCCCTTTTCCCCATTGAAACAATGCCGCGGCATACATTGACCTTTGCGGATTTTCATCGACCTTCGGGGATTATCGTCGACATTTGTGGGTTTTGTCTCGCCGCCATTTCCGAGACTCTGGCACCCTGCTCTGCTCTCCAAACTCTCCTCCTTTGGTATCCATGGAAATCTCCACGCATGGCTGGCGGACTTCCTCTCTGGTCGTAGTCAACGTGTGGCCCTGAATGGGTTTCTCTCATCTCCTCTTCCTGTTCAGGCTGGAGTTCCCCAAGGTAGTGTTCTGGGCCCTGTGCTTTTTCTGGTCTTCATCAATGATCTCTCTGACTCTCTTGAAAATCCTCTCTATCTCTTTGCTGACGACTCTACTCTCTGTCGCTCCATTCCTCATCCCTCAGATCGGCAGTCTGCAGCCTCCTCACTCTCTGCAGACCTGGACAAAATCACAGACTGGTCAAACAAGTGGAACATGTCTTTCAATCCTAACAAATCTCACACTCTTACAATGTCTCTCCGAAAGGACCGACTGGACAACCCTCCCATCTACTTTCTCAACAATCCTCTCCAAGAAGTTCTGTCGCTCAAGCTTTTGGGTCTCACTATCTGCCATGATCTTTCTTGGGAAAACCACATTTCCAAGCTGGCCTCCAAAGCCAGTCGCCGACTGGGCATCCTCCGTCGTGCGAAGTCCTTCCTTGGCACACCTGAGCTCCTCACCACATACAAGGCTTTCATCCGCAGCTCAATGGAATACTGTTCCCCCCTCTGGGCTGGTGCTCCTGCCTCACACCTTGCTCGGCTTCACGCTGTTGAAACCAAAGCTTTCAGAATCATTGGAATCTCCTGCGATGTAGTCAACGCCGAGGGCTTTTCACTCACTCACCGCAGGCAGGTTGGTGGTCTTTCTGTCTTCTACCGACTCCTCTCCGGCCTTGCTCCCCCAGCTCTCTCTGTGCTCTGTCCCCCCAATATTCCTTCAGGTCGCACAAGATCTGCCTGCAACCCTCTTATGGTTAAACTGCCAAAGTCTAGGCTCTCTGCTCACCTTCACTCTTTCATTCCCCTTTTCTCCCGCCTCTGGAACAAGCTCCCCCACTCCCTTCAATCCCACTCCTCCCTCCAGGTCTTTAAAACAGCTGTTCACCACCATCTCTTATCGTCCCCCATCGAAAACCTTGATCTTTTCTACCCCCGGTAATTCACCCCAGAGTCCTTGCAGTGTTCATATATTTTAATCCTCTCCCACCTCCCCCCAAGTCCTCCCGATGTCCCTGCTCTCAAATGTTGTGTTTGTGTCCTTCCCCCTCTTCCCCCTCTCTTTTGTGTCCTTCCCCCTCGCTCTCTCCCCATCTTGTCTGCCGCTCCCCTTGTTTTTTGTGTTTTGTGTGTCGGTTTGTCTTTTTGTGTGATTAATGTTAGCTCTTTCACGAGCCTCGATCTTGTATACAAAAAAAAAAAAAAAAAACCTTCGCGGATTATCATTGGCATTCGCTGGATTTGCCTCACAATTCGTGGATTATGGCCTCGCCACTCACGGTTTGGTCCTCTCTATTCGTGGATTTTTGTGACTCGGGAACCTATCCCCCCTTTTTCCATTGAATCGCACTTACTCTATCTATTAGCACTGCTAATCGCGGTATCGCAATTTGAGGATTTTCCAGGAGCGTATCCCCTGCGAATAGCTGGGTCCCACAGTATATATATAGTGCATTCAGAAAGTATTCAGACTCCTTCGCTTTTTTCACATTTTGTTATGTTGCAGCCTCATGCTGAAATCGTTTAAATTCATTTTTTCCCTCATCAATCTACACTCAATACCCCATAATGACAAAGAGAAAACAGGATTTTAGAAAGTTTTGCAAATTTATTAAAAAGAAAAAACTGAAATATCACATTTACATAAGTATTCAGACCCTTTGCTGTGACACTTGAAATTTAGTTCAGGTGCCGCCCATTCCTCTTGATCATCTTTGAGATGTTTCTACACCTTGATTGGAGTCCACCTGTGGTAAATTCAGTTGATTGGACATGATTTGGAAAGGCACACACCTGTCTATATAAGGTCTCACAGCTGACGATGCATATCAGAGCAAAAACCAAGCCATGAGGTCATAGGAACTGCCTGCAGAGCTCAGAGACAGGATTGTGTCGAGGCACAGATCTGCGGAAGCCTACAAAAAAATTTCTGCTGCATTGAAGGTTCCCAAGTGCACAGTGGCCTCCATAATTCTTAAATGGAAGAAGTTTGGAACAACCTGGACGCTTCCTAGAGCTGTCCGCCCGGCCAAACTGAGCAATCAGGGGAGAAGGGCCTTGGTATTAGAGGTGAGAAAGAACCCAATGGTCACTCTGGCTGAGCTCCAGAGATCCTGTGTGGAGATGGGAGAAACTTCCAGAAGGACAACCATCACTGCAACACTCCACCTATCTGGGCTTTATGGCAGAGTGGCCAGTCGGAAGCCTCTCCCTCAGTGAAAGACACATGAAAGCCCGCTTGGAGTTTGCAAAAAACACCTAAAGAACCCTCAGATTGTGAGAAACAAGATTCTGTGGGCTTTCATGTGGTCAAAGGTGGACAAAGGGTATGAATACTTATGTCAATGTGATATTTCAGTTTTTTCTTTTTAATAAATTTGCAAAACTTTCTAAAATCCTGTTTTCTCTTTGTCATCATGGGGTATTGAGTCTAAATTGATGAGGGAAAAAATGAATTTAAACGATTTCAGCATAAGGCTGCAACATAACAAAATGTGAAAAACGTGAAGGGGTCTGAATACTTTCTGAATGCATTGTATATATATATATTTATGGGGAGTTCCCTTTTGTTGTATATATATTGTTGTTTGTTGTATATATATATATATATATATATATATATATATATATATATTGTTGCGGATCTCAACTCCGGCCTTTTCCCCTTACCAAGGGGGGATTAGTCCCCTTGTCTTTGACTCGCCGACGGGACCCGGGACCGATTACGTCCCTCCCGGACAGCGCGAAGTAGGGTCGTAGGACTAATCACTAATACCTAAGTACTCGCGCCGCGCAGAAACGAGGAAATAAGCCCCGCCCGAATCACGGGTGTTGGTGGATATGACCGAGCGGTAGCGAACCAGTGACCCGAGCCGTTATCAATGACTAAACCCGATCCAAGCGGTTATTATTCGTGCCACGCTTACCCAATGGAGGAAATCACGGAAACGGTCGAATTTGGAAGAAAAGGAATAACAAGGTTTATTTACACTTTGTACAATAATCAGAAGAAGAAGACACAGTGCAGTCTTAAGTACAGTCTTAACTTATTCCCTGGACAAACGCGCCCGTTCACACTCAGACACACTCACACGGGGTTGCAGACGAACAGGTTGATGGTCCAGGGATGGCGTCTGGGAAGCTCTCCCTCCGGTCCCCAACTCGCACCATGAAGAAGATGAATACAGCGGCCAGGAGCTCTTCGCGTGTCGTTGGCGCGCACAGGAATATTACAGGGCGAACGGTAGGGCTGGCTTTGGCGGTTACACTCGCGGCTGCGGTCGCGTACGTAATAGTTCAATAAACGCGAACAATGCGCTCTGCAATTCCTCGATACTGTTGTGTGCATGCGCGACTTTGTGAGTTCTCCAACAACCAATCCTCATCAGTGCTCTCCAACAAGTCCTTTTCCAGCCAGTCCTTTCTCTCGTGAGTCCCGTTTAAGGGCTTTTGCGAAG
>NC_136271.1:65165718-65223218 GCF_964187855.1 Myxine glutinosa
GTGAAAGACAGATGGACGATCACACTTACACGGGGAAATGCAGGCCGGAAGGAATGGCTTGGAGATGGGTGGCTTTTAGAGGCAAGGAAGGTTCAGCGGGTACTGGGCACGGTCGGGCCAGAAGGCACCGCCGTCAAGAAGCCGAGCTTTGGTCCCAAACTGTGCGGGCGAAGTTCCTTTCTCCGTACTGCTGCCTCGTGCGCTCCTTGCGTTGCCCCGGTCTGCTTTTCCTGCAGCGCGGCATGTCTCACGGCGGCTCGGTCACACATGCTCGTCTCCAGCGCATCTCCTGGACCCATCTCTGTAAAAGCTCATCTGCTCGGGGAGCGTCCCGCGGCGGGTTATATAGGCCCCGCCCTTCACCCTTTGCGAACCTCCCCCAAGCGTTCTTTCTCCTCCCTCTCAAGCCAAACCCCTCGTTCTGGGTTGGATGAGCGGGGCCGACTTACTCCTCCCCTCTATGACGAGGTGGAGATCCGCCTTTCTTCTTCGTCGTTACCTCGTGCGTAATGGAGTCAAATGCTGCAAAGTGGACGGCAGATGAAAATACAGCAAAGTGCCTAAAGTGTCAATTGCAACAAAGTGGCAAACCTGGCACTTGGAAGCTGCCATGGGGCGTCGGAGGGCCTACTCTTATTTAATTCGGTGCAATGAAGAGTCAAACTAGTGGGAAACACATCCTTAGCCTACAGAGACTAAGGGACTAACTATTTAAAAGGATATATCGTGTCCTGTGTGTAGGTTTATGGAATTAACTAAGAGGACGAGCCTCGACCATTCTTTACATTACGAGGGTCAGTTACACACAACAAAACCATACTTTTCACATTCGTTACACTTTCTCAAAATTGTTACACTTCTCAAATTCGTTACACTTCTCAAATCCGTTACACTTCTCAAATTCGTTACAATATATATATATATATATATATATATATATATATATATATATATATTGTTACGGACGCGGATAAGATGTTACTTTGCCGAGCGGATGGCGCCGCGCCTGAACAGTTACCCCGACTAACCCGATTCCTGAACGTTGGCCAAAATCGCGCCACAGATATTCAATATGGAAACCTCTAAAGCGACCGAATGTAAAGAGGAAGAAGAAGACGTACAGAAGAATAACAGGATTTATTATTTACACACACTAAACTAAAGCAAAAGGAGCAGTCAAGGTTATATACAGGGAAAATGGAAAAAGCAGGTGACACAGTGAAAATACTAGCTTATCTAACAGGCTTAACTTATTCCCTGGACAGAACAAACAAAGACGGACTCACACGGGGAATTGCAGAGCGGATTGGCTGGAAGGAGGTGGGTGGCTGGAGGGGGAGGAAGGCACGGAGCTGGCTGGAGCTTGATCCCGCACGGGACGTCGGGCTGGACCTCGACGGCCGCCGATGCCACCGATCCTGTCGTGTGCGCGGGATCACGGGTCGGAGCTGCTTGGTGGAGCCGATGCGCTGGTGGGGGGTCTGGCGTGACGGGTTCTCTCCTCTCTCTTTCTTAGTCCAACCCAGTCCAACAACTTCCTCTCTTGCTAAGTCCAACAACAACTTCCAGGCTTTTCGGTGTTCTGATCTCCTCCCTCCTCAACTCTCTCTGGGGGCCTCTGCCTCGGGTTATATAAGCCCCACCCTTGACCCTTTTGCGAACCTCCCCCAAACGTTCCCTATAAAGGTTCCCGCCCTCTAAAGCCAACCCCTCATTCTGGGTTGGTCGGCAAGGGCTGGTTCACTCCTCCCCTCTATGACGAGGTGGAGACACGCCCTTCTTCCCCGACCTTGCCTCGTGGCCAATGGTGGTTTTGGGGGCGATTCGAGCTAGCCCCAGCCAAAGGGCAGCAATGGCGAATGAAGAAAACCGCCCAAAATGCAGTTGGCAATTGCAGCAAAGTGGACGGCAGATGAAATGCAGCAAAGTGGACGGCAGATGAAATGCAGCAAAGTGGACGGCAGATGAAATGCAGCAAAGTGGACGGCAGATGAAATGCAGCAAAGTGGCTAAACCTGGCACTTGGAAGATGCCATGTCGGAGGGATCTACTTTATTTAATGCAGTGCAATGGAGTGTCAAATTAATGGAAGACAAATCCTTAGCCTAATACACATAATAAGGATATAACTACTGAACATGGATATATGGTGTCCTTCGTGTATGCTTTATGGAATTAACTACGGGAACACCCTTTGACCTTTATACAACACTGGAGTAAGGAGGGCGATATTTTTACAACTATTAACACAACAACAACAAAAAAAACAAACCATTCTCATATCCACAACACTGCACCCTCCTCCTCTTAGGCACGTCCCGGGCCTCTTACCTTAACTTTTAGTGTGGCACGTAGGTGTAGTTCCCTCTACATTTAACCTGACCCTGAGTGCGACAGTTTTAAAACATACATAAATATGTCCCGCTGCTCCATTGCACCCTGCCTAACAGATTCACGCCCACAGCTAACCGAATTGCGGAATGGTCTTCAAACTATACATTTACGGTGGGGGTGCATTATTTACAATGACTCTGCTTTTATTTACAATACTAACCCAGGACCTGTGATCGTTCTTTTGGGGGGGGGGGGGCAGACAGTCTACCCTGCATCGATGCACCATGAAGCACCCCAAAAATACACCAAAGCACCCTCAAGCACCAATCGGTGCACAGTCATCACTGTTCAATAAAAAATAAACCGACAAACCCTGCTGGTGGTCTCTTGCTCTTCGGCTCCCTCTGCTGGCTATTGCTATCTTCCAGGTGTTGTCATCTTCTTTGCTGGCGGCCTATTTGCACATGAAATAAAATGCACCCAACGTGTCCATTTCTTTTATTTATGGCCCACAGGGGGCCGACTATGTATGGTTCACCTGTGGGGCATCGGTGCCCTGTGGCCAAGGTCCGCCAGCAAGATCTCGGGCCTTCATGGCCGGTTCCAGCAGAGGGGCCATGCCCCAACCCATGGGGTCCATAAGTGGTGCTCAGCCACAGACATGTGGTCCATAAGGTGGTGCATCGATGCAGACAGCTGTGGTTCTGGGAGTTTCGGGCGCACAATGCCGGACCCACGCACGCTCCCTTCGGCGCCCAGTGGTGCACAGGTCCTCATGTGGGAGACAAAGGGGGGAAAAGACAGATGAGCGAGGGGTAAGGTCACAAGGGTACACATCAATCAAGGCAATGCAAGGCGAAGTGCGTACGGAGAGCGAAGTGAGAAAGCTCGTCCCTACCGTACGTCACCCCCCCTGTCACCTACTCTACCCTTGCCCTTACCCCATATTTACAAAAATCTACACATTTACAAATCCGTCGCTACCGTCACATCTTCCCCCTATTTCCCCGATACCAAATTCCTCTCCACAATCCCTCTATCCAAAATTTGCCATCACCCAATTCATCATCAATCCTCATAAGGAGGAAGAGATGGAACATCAAGCACAATGTCACACCCACGTCATGATGCGTCTCACATTCCAAACATTTGCATCATAAAAATAATATAAACAACCTGGCATGGTGTGGAGGTACGTCATCCCAGGTGAGTGGATGCAGATGGTGCGAGGAGATTCTTAATCCTAACTATCCTCTAAATGACATTAACACACTTTACACTACCCAGGGTCTTTCCCTGCCAATCCATTGGCCAACTTACACTATGGGTTCTAAAAACCAATTCCCATTGACCAAACTGTGGTGCTTCTCAATTTGGGGTCTCACTCCCCTGATGCAACTCCCTGTGCCCTTGCACAATTTCAGGACTGGGGCGTGTAGCTCTCCCAGCAAGCCTACTCACCTGCACACCTCCACCACTGCAGTTGCCACCCGAGCTTACCTAGCTCCTCACCCAAACCTATCTAATTGGGGAAGGCCCCTCCTGGCTCTGTCACCCCTCGGTGCCCTCTGGCACTGGGCTACCCGGGTCCGTCCTCTGGATCCTCGGGCCCCATCCACAACAACTACCGGCTCCCAGAGCCCACCTGCGGCCTCACCTGGCCGACATCCTCACAGTGGTGGAGTGCCCAAACCAACTACACACACTAACAGGCTACACGCCCAGCCATTTCCACAACACTAATGCACCCATTCAAATACCATTCTTCCACCACGCACCACAGATGCCAATATCCAACCACAATTTACCTGTACCCTCTACCTAACACTTACACTACCCTCCCCGGGTATCCGTGATGGGGTCCATCCTCCTTTCCCCCATCCACACCTTCACACCATCCACTCCACTCCACAGTTTCCACCATACTCACTCCACGACCATCCATTCCAATACTCCATATATCCCAGACCATTTATTCCATACACCTGTTCTCCATTCACCTGTTGAGGCACACCTGTGCAATCACACCTGGTGCCACCTGCACCCTCCTTCCTTCCTGGACCATTTGGTCAACACAACACACATCACCATCACTCACTCAAACACTGCTCCATACACCTGTCCAGTTGCACACCTGTGCAATCACAATACTACTCACACTCACAATCATTTACTCATACCCTGCTCAATACACTTCCAATCCTCAAACACACGGCATCATCTCATCTAACTACTCCCCTCTGGAACTTGCGCTTCCCAGTCGTCCCTTTAAACTATTGCGCTCCCTCGTCATTATCATCCACTCTAATCTACCTGCGTCCCCACTGCAGGTATCATTGTCACTACTAATCTTACCGTTACCTAAGGTCATCTTCTCTAGGTCCCTATCATTATATCCTAACCCTCCCGGGCTAGTTTTCACTGCCATAAACCCCATAAACCTAGTGCTCCTTTCTCCCCGCTGTGAGAGATGGCAAAGTTGCCATCCCACCACATCGGGCATCTTCCACTACCAATTTTGCACACCAAATTCCAGCTAATTAAAAATTTGCCAATCACTACCCATCATCTGCCAATCATCACTCTGCCAATCCTTTGCCAATCATCAAATTTTGTTTTTCTAATTTCGGGGCCAAAACACTATCCTCGTCACACGTTCACTCCTATCCTCGTCTTCCACCTCCACTAGAGCCACGTCTTCCAAACACTATCCTCGTCTTCCACCTCCACTAGAGCCTCTCGGTGCGCCAATTCATCTCCAAAGCTCGGCTTCGCAAAGCCGAGCAATGAATGTGGGTGGTTCGTTGCCAGCGGATGGGTCCGTCCGGCATTCGGTGCAGGGAAGGCGGTCTACTCGGCCCGAGATTCCACGCACCATCGGGGCACGGGACCGTCCGATGCCCCAATCTCGGCCGGCCGGAGCGCGGCAACCAAAAGGGGTCGCTGTGTCGGCCCTTCCAACCGGACCGCCCGCTCCGCCTGGCGGAGCTCGGACGCGACCGTTCCGAGCGAGGCCCAGCGTGGATCGCGTACGGCGGTTCTTTCGAAACCGCTGTGGTTCGGATCCCCGCTGGTCCTCGCGGCACGCGAAGCCCGGCATGTACCGAGGGCCCGATTCGGCTAAACGTCGTTCTAACCGCTAACCCGGTTAGCGTCGATGCTCCATTCGCATGCTTACACCCCGCAGCCCGTTCCTTGCTCATACATCCAGCCGTCTCCATGCTCTTTGTCATTGCACCTTTCCTGGCACACCCAGGTACACTAATTCCGCTTACAGACTTTGTCACACACCTGACTACCGCACACCTTTGCACACACTCGTCGTTCGCACACCTCACCAACACACCTCTTCGCGCCCCCTCCTCGGTCACCTCCTCTGTGACAACCACAGGTGTGCTCTCACTTGCACAGCCAATCACGTGCCTCACTACCAATTCCAGCGTGCATTCCCATACGCTCTCTACCATTCCAAGTGTGCATCCTTCCATTCCAGGTGTACATCCTCTCTCACCTGCCACAACCAACTCACGCTCCGTGTCACTCTCACTACTTTTACCACCACACTCGGTTGCGCATTCACCCTTACTCTTGCCAGCGCACTCTTTCCTCATGCACCCGTCCGCTACACACCTTTCTCGCACATCCTCTTGCGCACACTCTCCCGTTACATCCTCTGTAACACTCACCACAGGCGTGCATTCTCCCTTACTCTTGACAGCGCACTCTTTCCCCATGCACCCGTCCGTTACACACCTTTCTCACGCATCCTCTTGCGCACACTCTCCCGTTACATCCTCCGTGACGCTCACCACAGGTGTGCATTCTCCCTTACTTTTGACAGCGCACTCTCTCCTCATGCACCTGTCCATTACACACCTTTCTCGCACATCCTCTTGCGCACACTCTCCCGTTACTTCCTCCGTAACACTCACCACAGGCGTGCATGCTTCCGTTACATCCCCTGTAACACTCCCTACGACGCGCTTCCATGTGCCCCCCCCCCCCCCCGCACACGCGCTACGACCAACTCACTCTCGACAGCACACTCACTCCTCGGTGTGCGCACTTTTTCCTCACACACCCCAGAGTCGGACATTCTCATACACCTCCTCCTTCGCACTCCGTACCTGTCGCACACTTCACAAACGGCCTCTCATGAACACCCGGATCCAAAGCAACCCCCAAGCCGACTGAAGCTCCCCTCACATCATATACATTTCCGCGTATATCGCCACGCACCTTGGCACCTCGTCTCCGCACCTCCTTCACCACCTGCAAACTCTTTATTTGGTTAGCGAGCACACCATCACGATTTGAGCACCGACCTTGTACATATTCCATCACCTCCTCCTTTATCTCCCTCTTAGTTTCCCTCCGTCTCTTCTTAATTTCAATCACCCCTTCTTCCACCTCCTTTAACTTTTGCTTCACCTCTTTTATTTCCCGGTGCGTCTCCTCTATTTCGTCCTCTAACGCCACCTTGACCGTTTCTATGTGCGTCGTCACCTCCCGGTCCTTTGTCTCCATTACCTCCGTCACCTCGCCCAACCTCGTTGTCGGTCCCTCACGTACCATCTGACATTCCCTCTTCGTCGCTATCAAGTCGTCTTTTAGTTCTTTTTGTGTCGCCTTTAACCCTCCTAGTACCGCAGTATTCTTTTGTACCTGCTCCACTAACTCCGTCTGTCCCACCGTCAGCTGTTCCACCTCCTGCGTCAGGTCCTCTATGCCCCCTTGTAACTTTGCCGTATTATTCCTCACCTCTTTCTCCATATGCTTCTCACCTCGCTTTACCTCCTCGCGTACCCCCGAGACCTCCTCGCTTACACCTCGTCGTATTTCCTCCTCCATCTCCTCCATCTCTTTTGTAGATGCCGCCCTCATCTGTCCCAATTCATCCCTCTGAGCATCCAATTTACCTTCCAACCCGATTTTCACCTCCTCTATCTGGTTCCCCATCCGTTTGATTTCCCGGGCGGATTGCTCCCCTACTTCCCGCAATTTGTCGTCCATTGTATTTTCCAACCCCATTAACTTCCAACCCCATCTTCACCTCTTTTATCCCGTTGTCTAACCCTTCAAATTTATTGTCCAACCACTTTAAATTATTGTCTAACCCCTTTAAATTATTGTCTAACCCCTCAAATTTACTCTCAAATTTCTTGTCTAAACCCTTAAATTTATTTCCCATATTGTTTAACCCGTCTCTTAATTGCTCACTCATTTTGTCCATAAGGGCCCCCATTTGTAGCAAAAAAAGGTTCGAATCCACCGGTGCTGCTACGGTCACGGGCGCCGCTAAATTTGGTGCCGCTGCATTCACGTGCGCCAGGGCGCCATTTTGTGCACCTGACACATCCTCAAGCACATCATCATTGCTCTCCTCCATTTCTTCCCTGTGGTCCTGTGTTACCCCTAACCCCTCTTCTAGCTCACCCACCTGCATCCGATCGCCTTGACTAGCCATGGCGCGATTTCAAAGTTCGGGTTCTTTTATAAAACAAAACAAATTTCGGCAGCTCGTAATTTTGAGTGCGTTAAGCGCGCTTCGGGTCCAATCTCGCTCCCAGACACCAATTGTTACGGACGCGGATAAGATGTTACTTTGCCGAGCGGATGGCGCCGCGCCCGAACAGTTACCCCGACTAACCCGATTCCTAAACGTTGGCCAAAATCGCGCCACAGATATTCAATATAGAAACCTCTAAAGCGACCAAATGTAAAGAGGAAGAAGAAGACGTACAGAAGAATAACAGGATTTATTATTTACACACACTAAACCAAAGCAAAAGGAGCAGTCAAGGTTATATACAGGGAAAATGGAAAAAGCAGGTGACACAGTGAAAATACTAGCTTATCTAACAGGCTTAACTTATTCCCTGGACAGAACAAACAAAGACGGACTCACACGGGGAATTGCAGAGCGGATTGGCTGGAAGGAGGTGGGTGGCTGGAGGGGGAGGAAGGCACGGAGCTGGCTGGAGCTTGATCCCGCACGGGACGTCGGGCTGGACCTCGACGGCCGCCGATGCCACCGATCCTGTCGTGTGCACGGGATCACGGGTCGGAGCTGCTTGGTGGAGCCGACGCGCTGGTGGGGGGTCTGGCGTGACGGGTTCTCTCCTCTCTCTTTCTTAGTCCAACCCAGTCCAACAACTTCCTCTCTTGCTTAGTCCAACAACAACTTCCAAGCTTTTCGGTGTTCTGATCTCCTCCCTCCTCGACTCTCTCTGGGGGCCTCTGCCTCGGGTTATATAAGCCCCACCCTTGACCCTTTTGCGAACCTCCCCCAAACGTTCTCTCTCCGCCCTCTAAAGCCAACCCCTCGTTCTGGGTTGGTCGGCAAGGGCTGGTTCACTCCTCCCCTCTATGACGAGGTGGAGACACGCCCTTCTTCCCCGACCTTGCCTCGTGGCCAATGGTGGTTTTGGGGGCGATTCGAGCTAGCCCCAGCCAAAGGGCAGCAATGGCGAATGAAGAAAACCGCCCAAAATGCAGTTGGCAATTGCAGCAAAGTGGACGGCAGATGAAATGCAGCAAAGTGGACGGCAGATGAAATGCAGCAAAGTGGACGGCAGATGAAATGCAGCAAAGTGGACGGCAGATGAAATGCAGCAAAGTGGCTAAACCTGGCACTTGGAAGATGCCATGTCGGAGGGATCTACTTTATTTAATGCAGTGCAATGGAGTGTCAAATTCATGGAAGACAAATCCTTAGCCTAATACACATAATAAGGATATAACTACTGAACATGGATATATGGTGTCCTTCGTGTATGCTTTATGGAATTAACTACGGGAACGCCCTTTGACCTTTATACAACACTGGAGTAAGGAGGGCGATATTTTTACAACTATTTACACAACAACAACAAAAAAAACAAACCATTCTCATATCCACAACAATATATATATATATATATATATATATATATATATATATATATATATATATATATATATATATATATATATATATATATATATTGTTACGGGACCGTGGCGAGGATGTTGTTTGCCGAGCGGATGGCCGCCGCGCCCGAACAGTTACCCCGACTAACCCGATTCCTGAACGTTGGCCGAATCGCGCCACAGATATTCAATGGGGAAAAGACTAAAACGAAGGATGTAAAGAAGAAAGAAAGACAAAGGGTAAGAAATACCAATATAATTTATTTCTATTTACACCCAAAAGTAACCAAGGAGAAGGAAGGATAATAAAATAATTTACAGAAGAAATCAGAGACACAGTGAAAATCGCTAGCTTATCTAAACAGGCTTAATTAACCCAGGGACAAGACACACAGAACAAACTCATGTACACGAATGGGGAAATTGCAGGCAGGAATGACAGGAGGTGGGTGGCTGGAGGGGGAGGAAAGCACGGAGCTGGCTGGAGCTTGATCCCGCACGGGACGTCGGGCTGGACCTCGACGGCCGCCGATGCCACCGATCCTGTCGTGTGCACGGGGTAACGGGTCGGAGCTGCTTGGTGGAGCCAACGCCGCTGGTGGGGGTCTGGCGTGACGGGTTCTCTCTCCCTCTCTCACAAACTCCAGGACTCTTTCTCTCTTTGCTTCGCTTCGCCCCTTCTCTCCTCTCTCTTTCTTAGTCCAACCCAGTCCAACAACTTCCTCTCTTGCTTGGTCCAACTCTTAGTCCCACTCAGTCCAACTCTTAGTCCAACAACAACTTCCAGGCTTTCGCACGCGCTCTATATAGCGCCTCAGGTGATCAAGCCGCTGGTGTCCAGGACACGCCCATCGGTGAGCTCGCCTCGGCCCTGATTGGTCAGCACGGCCCTCTGGCTCCGCCCTTGATGACGATGGGTGGGCACGCCCAGGAGTCGGCAGCTCCTCCCCCTTCTTCTCCAAGCCGACCTCGTGGCGAATGGAGTCGCATATGGAGTCGCAAAAATATATACAGTATTCCATATTAAATGCCAAGTCTGTTTATATATATACAGACTTGGCATTTAATATGGAATAATTTTTTTTTCTTGACTTGGGTTTACTTTCTTAACTTAGTATATCAATCTGGTGAGTTTCTTTTACACTTTGGTGATTTATTTGTTAAAAGAACCATGTCACTGATTGTCTGTCGCAGCAAGAAGTCAACAACAGGATTATATCACAGGTGGCGTGGCGAAATGTACGGACAGGTGCATTTGATGATTGGCTTCACAGTCGGGTATACAAGGGTTGTTGCGTTCTGTATTAGTGGAAAACAACTGCTGCACGTCTCCAAAGGTTATTGCCGCTTCCTCTGGAGATGGTCCGTCAACTCGACAATGCTGTTTGTCATGGAGTGGTGGCTTTACGAAATTACGGCATGAAACAGCGTGCTATTGCTCGGCAGTATGGCATCACTCAAGGTCAGGTGTCAAAGATCCTGAAACAAAATGCTCAGAGGGGTGTCCCTACTCCAATACCGAGGCCAGGACGTCCCCGCAGAACCACAAGGAGGGATGATCGCCAGCTGCACCGGTTAGTCTGCAATGGCCATACCAAGTCAGCTCATCGGCTTAGGGCTGAGTGGCAGCAACTGACAAATGTGCATGTATCCAGCAGGCTAGTCAACCAACGACTGGTTCAAGCAGGCTATCGTGCCAGGCGTCCCCTGAGAAAGCCACGCCTGACCAGACAACACCCCCAGCGCCGATTGCAATGGGCCAGAGAGCACCGTCAATGGCAACCACGACACTGGAATCACGTGATCTTCAGTGACGAGTCTCGATTTCTGGTCTATCGTCAAGATGGCCGCGTCCGAGTGCGCAGACAAGTGCATGAAGCCTACAACAAAGATTGTATAGGCCAAGAGTCCAAGCTGGAGGTGGTGGGGTGACCGTTTGGGCTGCTTTTCATGCAGGGGGCAAAACTGACCTGGTTGTTCTGAATGGAAACCTGAACCAGTTCAAGTACAGGGCCATTCTGGTAGAAACATAGCTTCCATTTGCTCGTGCAGCCTTTCGAGGAAACTTTGTCTTCCGTGATGACAATGCACGGCCTCATCGTGCTCGCATGATCCAACACTTTCTTGCTGACCGTGGTGTAGAGCATATGGAGTGGCCTGCCATGTCCCCGGATATGAATCCGATAGAGAACTTGTGGGCAGAATTAACGCGTCAAATCGACCACTTGGACCAGCAGCCGACCTCTGTGTGTGAATTGCAGCAGGCTATTGTCACTGTATGGCAAGCGATTCCTGTCCAAACCTTGCAAATCTCGTGAACAGCATGCCTCAACGTGTACGTGCTCTCCTGAATGCTCGTGGGGGTTACACGAAGTACTGAACTGTAATTTTACTGTCCGCAATCCCAGTTGTAATTTAACTCTTGTTTTTGTTAAAAAATCAATTTTGGCTAATGTGCTAAATAAAGAGATACTTCTGGAAAACGTACAGAAGTTTAACACAGTACTGTCCATGAATTGAGTTCGATATCAGTTTACATCACTTTCAAGGATCAATTTATTTGTTTTGAAATGTCAAATGTGGTTTTTGTTTCTTTTGAAGGTCTCATTAACAAAATCTAGAATAATTTCAACATAATTCCAATGACCTTTTGGTTCTAAGACATCTTGAAAAGTAAGTTCACCCCCACAAAAAAAAAATTCCATATTAAATGCCAAGTCTGTATATACATATATATATATATATATATATATATATATATATATATATATATATATATATATATATATATATATATATATATATATACACATACATACATACATACATACAGACTTGGCATTTAATATGGAATATTTATTTTTCTTGACTTGGGTTTACTTTCTGAACTCAGTATATCAATCTGGTGAGTTTCTTTTACCCTTCGGTGATGTCTTTGTTGAAAGAACCATGTCACTGATTGTCTTTCGCAGCAAGAAGTCAATAACAGGATTATATCACGGGTGGCGTGACAAAATGTAAGGACAGGTACATTTGACGATTGGCTTCACAATCGGGTAATAAGGGTTGTTGCGTTCTGTATTAGTGGAAAACAACTGCTGCACGTCTCCAAGAGTTATTGCCGCTTCCTCTGGAGATGGTCCGTCAACTTGACAATGCTGTTTGTCATGGAGTGGTGGCTTTACGAAATTCTGGCATGAAACAGCGTGCTATTGCTCGGCAGTATGGCATCACTCAAGGTCAGGTGTCAAAGATCCTGAAACGAAATGCTCAGAGGGGTGTCCCTACTCCAATACCGAGGCCAGGACGTCCACGCAGAACCACAAGGAGAGATGATCGCCAGCTGCACCGGTTAGTCTGCAATGGCCGTACCAAGTCAGCCAATCGGCTTAGGGCTGAGTGGCAGCAACTGACAAATGTGCCTGTATCCAGAAGGCTAGTCAACCAACGACTGGTTCAAGCAGGCTATCGTGCCAGGCGTCACCTGAGAAAGCCACGCCTGACCAGACAACACAGCCAGCGCCGATTGCAGTGGGCCAGAGAGCACCGTCAATGGCAGCCAGGACACTGGAATCACGTGACCTACAGTGACGAGTCTAGATTTCTGGTCTATCATCAAGATGGCCGCGTCCGAGTGCGCAGACAAGTGCATGAAGCCCACAATGAAGATTGTATAGTGCCAAGAGTCCAAGCTGGAGGTGGTGGGAGGACCGTTTGTGCTGCTTTTCATGCAGGGGGTAAAACTGACCTGGTTGTTCTGAATGGAAACCTGAACCAGTTCAAGTACAGGGTCATTCTGGAAGAAACATTGCTTCCATTTGCTCGTGCAGCCTTTTGAGGAAACTTTGTCTTCCAAGATGACAATGCATGGCCTCATCGTGCTCGCCTGATCCAACACTTTCTTGCTGACCGTGGTGTAGAGCATATGGAGTGGCCTGCCATGTCCCCGGATATGAATCCGATAGAGAACTTGTGGGCAGAATTAACGCGTCAAATCGACCACTTGGACCAGCAGCCGACCTCTGTGCGTGAATTACAGCAGGCTATTGTCACTGCATGGCAAGCGATTCCTGTCCAAACCTTGGCAAATCTCGTGAACAGCATGCCTCAACGTATACGTGCTCTCCTGAATGCTCGTGGGGGTTACACGAAGTACTGAACTGTAATTTTACTGTCCGTAATCCCAGTCGTAATTTAACTTTTGTTTTTGTTAAAAAAAATTTTGGCTAATGTGCAAAATAAAGAGATACTTCTGGAAAACGTCCAGAAGTTTAACACAGTACTGTCCATGAATTGAGTTCGATATCAGTTTACATCACTTTCAAAGGTCAATGTATTTGTTTCGAAATGTCAAATGTGGTTTTTGTTTCTTTTAAAGGTCACATTAACAAAATCTAGAATAATTTCAACATAATTCCAATGAACTTTTGGTTCTCGGACATCTTGAAAAGTAAGTTCACCCCCACAAAAAAATATTCTATATTAAATGCCAAGTCTGTATGTATATATATATATATATATATATATATATATATATATATATATATATATATATATATATATATATATATGTATATATATATATATATATATGTATATATATATGTATATATATATATATATATATGTATATATATATCTATATATATATATATATATATATATATATATATATATATATATATATATATATATAGATATATATATATATATATATATATATATATATGTATATATAAACACTGATCAGGTGAGTGTGCACAAGGCGCGTGACTAAGGTACACGGCGGTGTGTAGGAACGCTGTTGTGTACGTAAGCACGTACTCCATCCCCTCCGGGCACATATTGCGCACCTCTGCACGTATTTGGAGAGAACTGTGATTTCAAAAACAGAAATGATCTTTTTGGGGGTACTGGGGGGGGGGGGCACGGACACCCCACATGGAACATCTTGAATTGAGGATAACGTACAAATTGTTTCACAACGACCCATTTCCCTCTGATTTACGCCCCGATATGCACCAGGTCCGAGCAGCAGGGAGCTGGTTGCCCAAGTTTCTTTTCAAAGGGAACTCGCTTTTGTTAAACAAGGGATCAGGGAAGACAGATGTAGAAATTCTGGGCGTGCGAGATCGTCAGTCCACGCGGAGACATGTCAGCGCGGGATTTGCGAGCTCAGAATGATCCGACCGTGTCCGCGCCTCGAGCTGTACTATTCCCCCCTCGTCCCTCTCTACCTTAGAAACCCCCACCACGCACCTTCAGTCGAACCTCGCACCTTAGGCTGCACAATGCACCTCACTGCACTTTGCTCTGTGCGCCACGCGTTGCACTGCACTTGCACAAATTGCTGAACCCCATTGGCACACACACACACACACACACACACACACACACACACACACACACACACACACACACACACACTCCTTGCACTCGCTGAACCCTTCACTGAACCCCGCTCATTGCATTGAACCCCGCACCTTGCGCTGGACTCCACTAGAGTCCCTGTATAAAGAGACTCTAGACTCCACACTTCTGATATAGATATAGAGACTTCTGATATAGAGACATTTCTGATATAGAGTCTATATACAGGGACTCTAGACTCCACACCTTGAATGCACATGACAGGTTGCGCTGCATTCACCGAACATGGCTTTGCGCACCTCGCCACGTGTATGTACCCTCCACTGCACACACATACAGTGCACCTTCAGATCTTTCATGGATATTATCTCATGATTATTACTTTTATTTATTCAATAGTTTAGGCCAGAAATTCAATTAGCCTAAGTTAATTAATAAATCAGCAAACAATCAAAACCAACAAATGCACAAACGAAGTGCAGAGGTGAGGGAATGGGGGAGGAATGAAAATTCGAGTATACCTGCAGAAATACCTGGCTTTGCCTGAGTAAATTCAATAAAATATGTATTTAAATATTTCCTGCATGATAAATTGGAGAATGTTGGCCTTGTGGTCCCGTATGAATTACCAATCTTTGGCGTTGCAAAATGCATTTGGAACGCTTTCCCTTCTTTTAACTTTCTTTTGTTAACTTTATTTTTTAAATGCACCAAATCGCTATGTACAACCTCAACATACGATCTTCACAAAACGTATTACTCGATCGCTCCTGGGAAAAAAAAATCAATGCAGTGTATAAGCACAAAACCCGATCGAGGCCGAAGGGAAACGATCTTTTTTTAAATCTGGGGTCAATTTTCTTTATGCAACCATTGACCCTCGACCTTCCTCTGGATGAAAGAGGAGGCCAGGCAGAGTTTGGTTGCACTGGTTCCTGCACGGTCCGAATGTATAAACAACAAAAAACACAAACTTTCTTCGTTATGTATTTGATACCCAGATTGATCAGCAAGTCCGTGGCCTAAAATATAATTAGACACTAGAATGGTACTCGTAGAGCGCAGAGTTTCACCTCAACATTCATTCTCAACAAAAATACCGTCGTCAACTGAATTATGCAGCCCACTGATATTATGACCCATATACCTGTATGACCCATGTGTGCACCCTATTACGTCACAGTTTCTTGGCATGGGTTATGAACGTCATAAATTTAATTGTTCACTCACATCGTATCATTGATCAGATATATGACGTTTCAGATTTTTCGGATAAAGATTTCAATTCGACCAATAATTGCTGGAATACCACTTCAGCGATGACATCATCATTATCACTCTATATACCCCATTGGGAGTTGATGACATATACCAGGTTTCCATTTTTTTCCTTGAACGGATTCGGAGAAAATGATGTCAAATTTTTCCCTTTAATCTAATATCGCTGCCATTCATTTCCCCCCAAGCCCTCTCCCTCCCACAGATCTCCCGATGTTCCTGTTCTCTGCTGTTGTACTTGTGTGTTTCTCTCTCTCTCCTCATCTTGTCTCCCGCTCCCTTTATTGGATGTTTTATGTGTCTGTTTGTATTTTTTTTGTGATTAATGTTAGCTCCTTCACGAGCCTCGATTTTGTATACAAGAAAAAAAAGAAGAAAAAAAAAGATGTCAGAGTTAACAATCAAACATTCTCCATGGGGCGTCCCTCCGATATTTAAAGTTTCGCAGCGATTGGACAAGTGGTTGCAGAGAACCATTTTTAAAGCAAAAATATGTAGATGCGCACACAGACATCTAAAGAACAGCTCCATGAACAGGTCACCTATACAAAGCATGCAAGAATGCTCCACGAACAGGTAAATCTGTACACAATGTTACACCTGCAGAACATTGAAAAGTCAGCTCCAGGAACAGGTAAATCTGTACACAATGTTACTCCTGTAGAGAGTATCTAAAGAACAGCTCCACGAACAGGTCACCTGTATGCAATGTTGCACCTGTATGGAGCATGTCAAGAACAGGTCACCTGTATACAATATTACACCTGTATGGAGCATGTCAAGAACAGGTCACCTGTATACAATGTTACACCTGTATGGAGCATGTCAAGAACAGGTCACCTGTATACAATATTACACCTGTATGGAGCATGTCAAGAACAGGTCACCTGTATACAATGTTACACCTGTATGGAGCATGTCAAGAACAGGTCACCTGTATACAATGTTACACCTGTATGGAGCATGTCATGAATAGCTCCACGAACAAGTCATCCGTATGTAATGTGATGTTACACCTGTAGTGGATCTCCGTAACTGGTCCACGAACGAGTTATTTATGACAAAGCCAAAGGTATTGCTTTCTGGGGGTGACACATCAGGAAGGTACCACGCCCGCTTGTCGACACCTCACAAAAGTCACAAGGGCTCTATTTTAAAAGGAGCTTAGCATATCTGCTATGAAACCTTGCCGGAATGCCACACAGGTGCGTTTGTGACAAAGGCAGTCTCTCTCTGCGGTTGAATATTTGCCAAAATCCCTGCATGATCGGCAGAGCTCGCCCGCGGCCATTTCCTCAAATTCTCTCGTTGCAGAATGTCAGGTGAAGAAGAAAAGTGAAAGGAGGCGGCCGATCAGGGCCCCGCCCCCTAAACAGGATCTTATACTTTCTAATAAATAAAAATCACATTGATTGCGTTGACCACATCAAACGACGAGCAAGGTGCTTGCTCCGCCCTCTTGTGAGTGCGATGTGGGTGGTACCGATTCTCGCCACGCCCACTTGCTCCGCCGTCTCGGGAGTGCGATGTGGGTGGTACCGATTCTCGCCCCGCCCACTTGCTCCGCCCTCTCGTGAGTGCGATGTGGGTGGTACCGATTCTCGCCCCGCCCACTTGCTCCGCCCTCTCGGGAGTGTGATGTAGGTGCTTCCGAATCTCGCCCCGCCCACTTGCTCCGCCCTCTCGGGAGTGCGATGTGGGTGGTACCGATTCTCGCCCCGCCCACTTGCTCCACCCTCTCGGGAGTGCGATGTGGGTGGTACCGATTCTAGCCTCGCCCACATAATGCACATTCCCGATCACGAGCCCAGTGCGTTGCCTTTACATGGGAGCGAGATCCATATGGATGACACAAAAACCCCATTTCTGATCGGTTTGTACAAAGCTATCGTTTCCTTCATTATCTTTACGTCACCTTCGTCCTACCGACTACGTAATTACACTACTATGTGACAACGAAAGTTTTGCGACAGAAAAACATATTGTGGAGAATAAATTCCAAATTTCCAACTCTTCATTTCAAATCTCCTACAGGTAACGTTGGGTTTACAATGGCGCTGGACCCAGACTCAGAAGGGACCCACAACGACTAAAGTTGTTTTTAGGTGCACAAATCGCAATAAATTAATACATATACAATGAAATATATAAAAGGGGCACGGTCACTGTGTGCCTGCGTGCGTCCGTCCGTCACGCTGTCTCCTCCTATACGGTTGTTTATAAATTCACCAAACTTGGGAGTTATGATCAGCAAATGGCAACAAGGTGCGACAGCAGTATCATTTTTGGCACCACCCCCTGGGGCAGGCTCAAAATGTCAAATACCAAAAATACAATTCCGGGCACGTTTTTAATGAACCTTTGTATGTATATTCAATCAACATTGGGCGATGTATGAAATATGGAATGTTTTTTTGGATTGGACACCTGGTTCATGCCCCAGGGGATGGTGACTTAGGGTCACAGGGGTCAAAATTGGGGAAAACATTTTCATTTTCTCAAAATTTGATATTGTGGAAATCCTGGTGAAACTTTACGCCATCTTGCAACTTTGCTTTAGGTGGGAAGCGTGGGGATTTGCGATGGCGCTCCATCGACTTCGCTCCTCTAGTGTATTTTTTCATTTGCTATTTATTTTATGTACACCTGTGTACATGTCCTCCTGCCCGAGCACTACCATTTCCAGCACTCTTGTGGCAGCCAACTGCATCTGCAACTTAAAACTTGTGAATATTCTAAATATGACGTATGCAGCAGCTGTGTGCTTTGTCAAAGACAACTTCTGTGTGCATGTCCTGTCTTTCACATTCGTTCCCCAAATGGGGACCACTGATTTGTTTAGCGCCAGGCCCACAAAATGTTAATCTGGCCTTAGCTGCAGGAATACTCGTCCGACCTTAGTCTTACATTGCTAGGCACCTGTGCTGCATGGTGATGCTTGGGCACCTGTAGCATTTACCTGTTAATTCGTTCTCTAACATTTTACCCCAGTAACTACAAATTTTCCTTTTTAGTAATCTTTTCACGAATGTTAAATAAAAACAGAGTCTCTGCCTTCTCCCACCACTCCAAATAACTCTGCTGAGAGGTCAAATCCAAAAATGATACTCAGTTGAGAGTCTCTTCTTTTGCCCTCGCCTCCTTTTCCCTTCATCCCATCCTCTTTCGCGCACACATCCAATTACAATTGCGATTCAGTTTTTTTCGATAACTCCTAACCCCCAACCCTCCATTCCCTTCTCTGCTCTCCGCCAACCGAGGAGCACGGGGCGGGAGTGTTTGCTTTTCCCATGCATTGAGAAGGATAACAAACCAGCCTTCAACCGCTGCCTTTCTCTGCCGGTCTCGCACGCACACAAAGGAGCAAGATGCAGCGTCATCTGATGGAATGTCGTGGCCAGAGACGTCCAGAGGTCGTGACTGAAAGAAGCTCCGTCTAAAGAATCTGATATATATATATATATATATAGTCGTGGCCAAAAATATTGGCACCGTTGCACTTTTTTCAAATAACTCACAATTATCTCGAAAAATAAGTTGAAATTGACAGGTGTATTTGGTTTCCACAATTCTTTATTTCACTGTTAATATTACAGAACCTGTGTTTTTTATTCAGAACTTAATGTGTCCTTTTAAATCAGAAAACAAGAAATGGCATTGACAAAATTATTGACACCCTGGACTTAATATTTGGTAGCACAGACTTTGGACAAAATAACTGCAGTCAAGCACTTCCTATAGCCATGAATGAGCTTCCTACACCTCTCTACTGGCAGGTTGTCCCACTCTTCTTGTGCAAACTGCTCCAGTTCTCCCAGATTTGAAGGGTGCCTTCTCCCAACTGCTGTTTTCAGATCTCCCCACAGGTGTTCAATGGGATTTAGATCTGGACTAATTGCTGGCCACTTCAGAGCAGTCCAGGGTTTTGTCTTGAACCATTCCTGGGTGCTTTTTGAAATGTGTTTGGGGTCATTGTCCTGCTGCAAGACCCATGACCTTTGACGGACACCCAGCTTTCTGACACTGGGTTGAACATTGCGCTCCAAAATGCCTTGGTAATCTCCTAATTTCATGATGCCATGCACACATTCGGGGCACCCAGTGCCACAGGCAGCACAGAAACCCCAAAACATCACTGAACCACCTCCATGTTTGACTGTAGGGAAGGTGTTCTTTTCTTTGAAGGCTTCATTTTGTTTCTGTAAACATAGAGAAGATGCACTTTAGTAAAAAGCTCGAACTTGGTCTCATCTGTCCATAGGACATTCTCCCAGAAGGATTTTAGCTTGTTCAGGTGTGTTTTGGGGAACTCCAGTCGGGCTTTCTTAGCAGTGGGGTCATCCTGGGTCTCCTACCATTAAACCCCCTTTCATTTAGTTGGTGACAGATGGTGCAAGTTAAAACTGTCGTACCTTGTGTCTGAAGGTCACCTTGAATCTGTTTGGCAGTTTATCGAGGTGCTTTCTCCACCATTCGAACAATCCTTTTCTGCAATATTGGATCAAGTTTTCTCTTGCGGGCACGTCGAGGGTCCAGGGAGGTTGGCTACAGCGCCATGGGCCTTAAACGTCCTGATAACATTGCGTACGGTGGACACAGGAACATCAAGGTCTCTGGAGATGGACTTGAAGCCTTGAGATTGTCCATACGTGGCTATAATCTTATGTCTGACCAACTCAGACAATTCTCTGGTTTTCTTTATTTTCTCCATGCTCTTTGTGGTACACGCAGTGACACAATACAGCAGAATGACTCCTTTTCTCCATTCAAACTGGTTGAACGAGTGATTTTTAAATTGCAGGCACCTGCAACTCACCACAGGTGAGTTCATTTCCAAAGTAAGGGAGAATCACCTGTTTGAAATGTAATTATTTCTAACAACTTCTATAAGGTGCCAATAATATTGTCCGGCCCATTTTAGGATTTGTGTGTGGAATAAACTAAGATATAGTAATTTTTTCCAAGTTTTTTTGTTTTGTTCCATTGCAAACCAAAGAAATACATTTGTGCATACCAAAATATGTTTTAATTTCAACAATTTTCACGAAGAAATGGTACATTACCTGAAAAAAGTGCAAGGGTGCCAATATTTTTGGCCACGACTGTATATACAGTGCCTATAGAAAGTCTACACCCCCTTTCAAAATTTTCAACTTTTGTTGCCTTGTGGCCTGGAATTAAAATGCATTAAGTCAGACGTTGTCCACCTTTATTTACACATAGTAACTAACCCACAACTTCCAAGTGAAAACATTGGAAATTTGGGTTATACGAGGTGGAAGCATCTTTGACATCAATTACAGCTGTGAATCTGTAATTAAGTGAGTCTGTAATATATATATATATATATACACACATTGCCTATAAAAAGACGACACCCCCTATCAAAGATGAACTGTAGATTTTGGGGTCACCAGATCAAAGGTCAGATGTCATGTTAGGTGAAAATCGTGTTCCAACTATAACTTGTAAACCAGTGATGGAATTTTGACCAAAGTTGGTACAAGTATGTATGATGATGCAAAGATGAACTGTTTTTATTTTTGGGCTCAAGAGGTCAAAGGTCAGAGTTTGTAATAGGTTTTAACTTGAGAACGGCTGAACGGATCTTAGTCAAACTGTACAATGATGTAAAGATGAACTGATTGGATTTTGGGGTCACGGGGTCAAAGGTGAGATGTTATTCCAGGTAAAATCCTGTTAACGTGATAACTTGTGAACCAGTGATGTGATTTTGGCCAAACTTGGTAGAAGTATATATTATGATGCAAAGATGAACTGATTACATTTTGGCATCAAGAGGTCAAAGGTCAGTGTGCAATAAGTTTTTGTTTCCCTGATAACTTAAGAACGGCTGAGGGATCTAAGTCAAACTTGGTACAAGTATGTATAATGATGTAAAGATAAACGGATTAGATTATGGGGTCAAGAGGTCAAAGGTCAGAAGTCAGAAGTCCCCTTAAATAAAAATTCTGTTAATCTGCAAACTTGTGAACCAGTGATGCGATTTTTACCAAACTTGGCATAAGTATATATTTTGATGAAAAGATGAACTGCCTTGATTTTATTGATTACATTAGCAGGGAATATCCAGTATATATATATTATATATATATATTATATGAGTACAGGGAATATCCAGTATATATACTCATATAATATAATATAATATATATATATATATATATATATATATATATATATTGTTACAGATCGCGGTTTAGATGTTATGATGACCGAGCGGTGGTGTATTTAACCGCGACCTAACAGGATCCCCGACTCACCCGATTCCACCCAAACGTTGGCCGGATCGCACCGCAGCTAGTCAATGAGGGAAAAGACGAAAACGACGCAATGCAAAGAGGAAAACGAAGGCAAAGAAAGGTTTGGAAATACTACTAAATTTATTGACTATTTACACACAAGCAAAAAGAAAGCAGTCACGTTTATTTACAAGCACATAAGACGCAGGTGACACAGGGAAAATACTAGCTTACCTACAGTCTTAATTAACCCAGGACAGAACAAACAAAAGACAGACTCACGCGGGGAATGACAGGAATGGCAGGAGGTGGATGGCTGGAGGTGAACGCTTGGTGGAGCCAACGCGGAGCTTGGTGGAGCTTTGGTGGAGGTGAACGCTTGGTGGAGCCAACGCGGAGCTTGGTGGAGCTTTGGTGGAGGTGAACGCTTGGTGGAGCCAACGCGGAGCTTGGTGGAGCCTTGGTGGAGGTGAACGCTTGGTGGAGCCAACGCGGAGCTTGGTGGAGCCTTGGTGGAGGTGAACGCTTGGTGGAGCCAACGCGGAGCTTGGTGGAGCCTTGGTGGAGGTGAACGCTTGGTGGAGCCAACGCGGAGCTTGGTGGAGCCTTGGTGGAGGTGAACGCTTGGTGGAGCCAACGCGGAGCTTGGGGGGTTGGTGTGACGGGTTCTCTCTCCTTCCCTCACAAGCTTCAGGACTCTTTCTCTCTCTTTCTTAGTCCCACCCAGTCCAACAACTTCCTCTCTTGCTTAGTCCAACTCAAGGCCTTCCTGTCTTCTGATCTCCTCCCTCCTCGACTCCTCACCGCAACCAACGCAACCACTGACCGCCACCACCGACTCCTCACCGCAACCAACTGACCACCGACTCCACTGACTGACTCTTCACGACTCTCTCTTGACGACCAACTCTTTGTGACCAACTCTTTGTGGACCCTCTACTGGCAACCGACTCACTCTTCACTTCCTGCGTGCGCGCCTTTATAACGCCTCCGGCGATTAAGCCGCCGGCCTTCAGGACACGCCCATCGGGGTGCTCACCTCGGCCCTGGTTGGTCATGCGACCCTCTGGCTCCGCCCTTGATGACGACGGGCGGGCACGCCTTTCTTCCCCTCTATGACGAGGTGGAGACACGCCTTTCTTCTCCGACCCTGCCTCGTGGTCAATGGCGGTTATTGGAGGGGAGGTAATATGGGCAATCGAGGCTCGGCAATGACGAAAGGGGATGTGAAGGAAATGGGATCTATTCTCTTTCACTGGTGCAATGGAGTACTTCAATTAATGGGAGACACAGCCTTACCCTAAAACACAGAATAAGAGATAACTATCAACAGGGGTATTCTATTACTTGGCTGATGTGTATGCTTGTGGACTAATTATGGGATGCCCTTTCACCTTTACACAGCTCCGGAGGTAGGGGGGCGCAGAATAAACAATAATAATAATAGTACAGCACACAATCAAAAAATATACAGTCCTCATCTCCGCAACAATATATATATATATATATATATATATATATATATATATATATATATATATATATATATATATATAATGGTATCTGTAATCTGGTTCTCCAACCTAATGAGCGGACAACATGACGTCATCGCCATGCACGTCCGCCTTGCCTGCAAAGTTCCAGAGGAACCATCTAGCAGTGCGTCATTACGGATTATAAATACAGATCACCCCCATCGCCCTCCCCCATCACCCTCGGAGGCGAGGCCCGCCCGCGCGTTGACCGGGATCGCCGAAGCGCACCCACGAGGGGAGACGCGACGGCGTCCGGGCGCGGGGTGGGTACCGCGACACCCGCGACGGGCGACCGACCCCACGGCTGACTCCTCCGGGTGGACCGCGCGGATCCCACCCGTTTACCTCGCAACGGTTTCACGAACTCTTGAACTCTCTCTTCAGAGTTCTTTTCAACTTTCCCTCACGGTACTTGTCGGCTATCGGCCTCGTGCACGTATTTAGCCTTGGATGGAGTTTACCACCCGCTTTAGGCTGCATTCCCAAGCAACCCGACTCCAAAGAGACCCGACCCCAGCGCGTCTGGGGCCAACGCACCGGCCTTCCACCGTCCATGGAGGAGGCCCCGATCGAAAGGACTTGGACCCCCGAGCGACACCGGGAGCTGCGAGCTCCTGTACGCCACAAGTCCACGCGCCCGTAATGCGAGCGGGGATTCGGCGCTGGGTTTTTCCCTGTTCACTCGCCGTTACTGAGGGAATCCTCGTTAGTTTCTTTTCCTCCGCTTTGTAATATGCTTAAATTAAGCAATGTCACGTCTGATCTGAGGTCGCAAACATCGAAGTGCTCCCGGAGACGGACCTTGGCTCTCTTTGTCTCTGTGTCCCCGTGTCCCCGTGTCCGGCGCCGTGGCGAAGGCGGACTGGCCTGGCCTGGCCGCTCCTTACGTTACGGACGCTCGGACCTGGCGCTCTGTGCGTCTCGCGGGCTCTCATCGCCCTCGCCCTCGGTGTCACGCGCCGAGATCTCCCTCGCCCTCGGTGTCACGCGCCGAGCCGCGCGCGCGGACACGCGTCACGAAGTCGGGCTCGCTCTCATTCGAGGTCCACCGACGAGCACGCGCGCCGTGCCCCGAAGGCGCGGCACCGAGTCACGAGCGCAAAAAAAAACCAAGCCACCGCGGTGATGGAGCAGTGAGCGAGTCGAGTGAGCTGCATTTCGGCGAGGCGCGACCAAACAGGCGGTCCCGCGCTCCCATTCGCGGGGGCATCACGAGGCCCGGCCGGCCGCGAGGCGACGCGCGGGCCGGGACGCTCGCGCTCCCGATCGATAATCGAGCGACCCTCAGACAGGCGTGGCCCCGGGTGTGTAGCCCGGGGCCGCAATGTGCGTTCAACGTGTCGATGATCAGTGTATCCTGCAATTCACACCAGTTCTCGCAGTTGGCTGCGTTTTTCATCGACGCCCGAGCCGAGTGATCCACCGCTGTGAGTCGTTCCAAGACAATGATTTAAACCACGGCCCACGACAAAGGACGTCGTCATCTTTGTCATCGCGTCGACGTCCCTCCCACCATCGCTCGGCCCTTCTTCGGCCCGAGGGTCCGGGACACCGCCGCGGACGCTCGACTGCGCTACCGGCAGACACATCGGTGACAAACGCCGACGCATCGCTGACACGGCGCCGGCGATCGCGTCTTCCACCTTTCCCTGGGTCGCATTGCTAGGGTAGCGTAGGGTCCTCGGCGTTCGGCACGCGCCGTACGCCGCACGGCCACCCTCGAACGCCGAAAGGACCGAAGTCCTAGTCCATCGAACGGTGGCGACGCCCGGCGCATCGAACACGGCCTCGGCCGTTCGCCCTTCGCTCCCTTGGCCCCCTTGGCCCCCTTCGCCCTTCATGCTTCCCTTGGCTCGGCGTGTCGCGTCGTGTCGACCAAAGCAGCACCGCTGCCTGGACGACCACGGACGACCACGTACGTCTCTCTCGCGTGTCGCTCGTGTTGTCCCGATAATGATCCTTCCACAGGTTCACCTACGGAAACCTTGTTACGACTTTTACTTCCTCTAGACAGTCAAGTTCGCTCATCTTTTCGGCGCACCGGCACAAGCCGAGAACGGCCCGTGCAGGGGCTGATCCGAGGATCTCACCAAACCGTCCGATCGGTAGTAGCGACGGGCGGTGTGTACAAAGGGCAGGGACTTAATCAACGCGAGCTGATGACTCACGCTTACTGGGAATTCCTCGTTCGTGGGACACTGTCTCAAGCCCTAGTCCCCATCACGGACGGGGCTCAGCGGTTTACCCGAGCCTGACGGCGAAGGGCAAGGTACACGCTGGCCCGTCCAGTGTAGCGTGCGTGGGGCCCCGGACATCGAAGGGCATCACAGACGTGTTATTGCTCCATCTCGCACGGCTTGCAGCCGCTCGTCCCTCTAAGAAGTTAGTCCGCCGGCCACACCAGGGTCGCGGAACTAGTTAGCGTGTCGGAGTCTCGCTCGTTATCGGAATCAACCAGACGGATCGCTCCACCAACTAAGAACGGCCCTGCACCACCACCCACAGAATCGTGAAAGAGCTCTCAGTCTGTCAATCCTTCTCGTGTCCGGCCCAGGTGAGCTTTCCCGTGTTGAGTCAAATTGAGCCGTAGGCTCCACTCCTGGTGGTGCCCTTCCGTCAATTCCTTTAAGTTTCAGCTTTGCAACCATACTCCCCCCGGAACCCAGAAACTCCTGGTTTCCCTCATGGCTGCCAGACAGGTCATGCCATTCGACGCCACCCGATCGCCGGTCGGCATAGTTTACCGTCGAAACTAGGGCGGTATCTGATCGCCTTCGAGCCTCCGTTCTTGATTAAGGAAAACATTCTTGGCAAATGCTTTCGCTTTAGTCCGTCTTGCGCCGGTCCCAGAATTTCACCTCTCGCGGCGCAGTACGAATGCCCCCGGCAGTCCCTCTCAATCATGACCTCCGTCCCGCAAAACCAACAAAATAGGACCGAGGCCCTATTCCATTATTCCCAGCTGCGGTGTACAGGCTCTACCGACCCGCTCTGAGCACTCCAGTTTCCTCAAGGTAAACGCTTTCGGCCCACAACGGACACTCATCCAAGAGCGTCCGCAGGGCTCCGACATTCTCGCCGCCGGGGACGGGCGGGGAGAGGAAGCGCACCTTGCGCCGCGTCCCCCCCGCGAGCCCCGGCGTGATTTCCAAATACGAGCTTTTTAACTGCAACAGCGTTCGCTTACGCTGTTGGAGCTGGAATTACCGCGGCTGCTGGCACCAGACTTGCCCTCCAATGGATCCTCGCACATGGGTTTAAGGTGCACCCATTCCGATAGCAGCGCCTCGACCGAGGCCTGCATCGGTATTTTTCGTCACTACCTCACCGTGTCGGGAGTGGGTAATTTGCACGCCTGCTGCCTTCCTTGGATGTGGTAGCCGTTTCTCAGGCTCCCTCTCCAGAATCGAACCCTGGTTCCCCGTCACCCGGAGCCACCATGGCAGGCGCGAAGCCTGCCATCGAAAGTTGATAGGGCAGACATTCGAATGAAACGTCGCCGGCGCGGAGGCCGAGCGATCTGCAATCGTTTATCCAGAGTCACCATCCCGTGGACGGGCCCGCGTGGGCGCCGCGTCGATTTTTGGTGCTGATAAATGCGCGCCTCCCCACAGGACGCCAGGAGAACCCGACACCCGCGGGGACCGGCGCTCGTTTGCATGTATTAGCTCTAGAATTGCCACAGTTATCCAAGTAACGTCCGAGCGCTCAAAGAGACCATAACTGATTTAATGAGCCATTCGCAGTCTCAACGGGTCTGTCCGTTCGCACTTAGACATGCATGGCTTAGTCTTTGAGACAAGCATATGCGGCTGGCAGGATCAACCAGGGAGCGGCGCCATGATTCGGTAGAAACCAGCCGCCTTCGGGCCGTCGAGGTGAGGGCGACGCACCCGTCGTGCACGTCGTCCTTCCCCGACGGCCCATGGAGCAGCGGGAGGACCGCGCGACGGGTCGCTCGACGCTCGAGCGCAGGCGACCACGCGGCGGAACCCCCGCGACCGATCCGTGTCCCGTGTCCGTCTCCATCTCCGTATTCCCTCGTGACCACCACTACTCCATGTGTGCACGCTCCCCCATGGAGCTGCCACGGCACCGGCATCATCACGCCGCATATCAACAACCGACGCAACGTGGCAACGGCGGAACACGACGACCATGCCCGCTCGGACGACCGTCTGCGGCACGAGTCACGTCACCGTGCCGAGTGTGCAGTGTCCGCGACGAGGTCAGGAGCAGGGCGCAAGGCGCGTGACGCACGTGAAACGAACGACCGGTGTCATGCCTCGAGCCGGGGTGCCTCGTCGGGCACTTCGCCGGCCTCCGGCGTCGCCGAATCGATCGACCGTGCGCACGCGCCTGCCTGCAAACGCCTCGTCGTTTCTGCGTATATCGCATCGTCCAAAAAGAAAAGGAGCACGCAACTTCGGCCGCTTGAGGAAAGACGGCGAACGCCTCGTTACGACTAGGAGGCGAGCGTCGATCCCCGGGACGGCCGGGTTCACAGAACCCTGAGTTCGTTCGTCCGTCACAGACAACACGACACGACCACCGGTGAAACTGCTCGGACACGTTGGGTAATGCACGCCGTGAAGTGGGCCGCGGAGCCAATCGGGCACACAAGCGCGCTCACGGTCGACACGACCGTGCCGGTCACCCCGTTCGAGGAGAAGACCCGACCGATAGAAACAACGGAGGGACTCCCGACGGGGAGCGGCAAAATCACCTGCCGATCGACTGTGGGAGGCCATGCACAGTCCTCACGACGACCTCATAGGGCATCAATCCAGTCAAGGTTGGGCCCGTCATCGAAAGCCTCGGGTTACCCGGAGTCCAAGGCATCCGTCGACAAAATACCATGGTGAAGCCGAGGTGCCTAATCCGGGGTGCGTTCCCGCACAAACGGTCGGTGTACGTGCACGCCAACACACTCAAGCGCCACGCACAATGCCATTGGTACTGGTAATGGTGACGTGCTAGCTAACATGCCATCACCATTATTGGCCTTTTCCTTTTCGTTCAAGGGGGTGACGACAGACACAGTCGCACACACACACCCTAGCCCTTCCCGACCGCTTGCTCGCTCAGGCGCATGCCTCCTCACACTATTGTGCAGACCAGGAGTCGCGTGGCCAGGTGTCGTGGGGCACGCGAACTGGTGCCGGGCGAATCGTGCAAAGGGAACGAACTGCACCGGCCGTGCCAACGCTGGGAGATTGGTTCGTTTTCTTGGTCTTCGTTCAGGGTCGACCCTAACCCTAACCCTAACAACCCGAACCCTAACAACCCTAACCCTAACCCTAACCCTAACAACCCTAACAACCCTAACAACCCTAACAACCCTAACAGGAAGGTAGGGGAACGGGGGAGAGGGGAAAAAAAGGGGGGATGGGGAGGGGGAGGGGGAGAGGGGAAAAGAGGGGGGATGGGAGGGTGATGGGAGGGTGATGGCAGGGTGATGGCAGGGTGATGGGAGGGTGATGGCAGGGTGATGGCAGGGTGATGGGAGGGGGATGGGAGGGTGATGGCAGGGTGATGGCAGGGTGATGGGAGGGTGATGGCAGGGTGATGGGAGGGTGATGGGAGGGTGATGGCAGGGTGATGGGAGGGGGATGGGAGGGTGATGGGAGGGTGATGGCAGGGTGATGGCAGGGTGATGGGAGGGTGATGGGAGGGTGATGGGAGGGTGATGGCAGGGTGATGGGAGGGTGATGGCAGGGTGATGGGAGGGTGATGGCAGGGTGATGGCAGGGTGATGGGAGGGGGGTGGGAGGGTGATGGGAGGGTGATGGGAGGGTGATGGGAGGGTGATGGCGGGGGTGATGGGAGGGTGATGGGAGGGTGATGGCGGGGTGATGGGAGGGTGATGGGAGGGTGATGGCAGGGTGATGGGATGGTGATGGCAGGGTGATGGCAGGGTGATGGGAGGGTGATGGCAGGGTGATGGGAGGGTGATGGTAGGGTGATGGGAGGGTGATGGGGGAGGGTGATGGGAGGGTGATGGGGGAGGGTGATGGGAGGGTGATGGGGAGGGTGATGGCAGGGTGATGGGAGGGTGATGGGGGAGGGTGATCACTATATATATATATATATATATATATATATATATATATATATATATATATATATATATATACCAAGCTTGGTGGTGCGCATGGTTCGTGTCAGCCCTGTGTCTGGAAGGTCGATGGTTCAGACCTCGGCATAGTCAAACCAAACACTTAAAGTTATATTTGCTGCTTCCTTACTTGACGCTCAGCATTTAATGGGAGAACACAGACGAACAACGCTGGAGAGGTAATGGCAAACCACCCAAGGTAACCAAGCACGAACACTCTGTAAATAATATGGTTCATCGATCATAATCATCAAAACATGTCCTGTACATCCATTCTGATTCAGATGTACAACACCTTGCTGAGGCAGTTTATTGGCAGAGGTTATACTAGGTGGTTTGCCATTGCTGTCCTAGTAGTAGTTTTGAAATTTGCAGGAATATCAATTTTGTAATTTGCATGAATTTGCAGGAATTTGTAATTTGCAGGAATTTGTAATTTGTTCAGGATGCCGGCGATAGCTTGCCTACTCTTCATGAAGTACACCGTGGGTTCTTTAACGTCCGCCAACGAATTCTGGCAGACGGGACGCCATGAGTTTAACGTCCATCGGAGACAAGTGTGGGTACCTCCAGTCCATCCTGCCAGTCCATATATTACATACACACACATACATTCCTTCTCAAATCCACTAACGTAGTGTTCAAAATGTTCTCGGAACGAGATACTCACAATAGTTGAAGGAACCTGTGAATTAAGGACGAATGCCTTAATAAGAACGAGATAAGGACTTAATAAATGTTTATTTACCAATATATCAACAGGTATTAGTGAGGTCTTTCGTTCTTATTTATATACAAGCACAAAATCGTCTGCTTACAGGTATACAACATCCTCAGGTACCAAAACATCCAGCTGGACCAAAACAAGGAACAATCCAACCGTATTCGGGGCAAATCAAACATCCCGGCGTCTCCATTCGCTTCCCTTTTCTCGCTACTGCATGTGGAATGTTCCTCCAAGCCGATAGTAGAAGGAAAATCCTTTTACAATTTCCCGCATCAAAAGGGGATGAGACCTTTGGAATGAGCCGGGAAGGATGTGAGGTTGATGTGCGTGTGTGTTCAGGTGGGCAGTGTAAACACGCCTGGCCCAGTCCTAAACTTTGCACACGGGCAGGCCATTGTGGTTGCGGTAATCGAGAAAGGCCCAAGCAAACATAATCAAGACGGTCGTGTTGACTCGCTTTATGTGGCCACAGTGAAATAAATTCGGCACCGACTCTCTAAAGAGCCATCCAATTAAGGTCGCAAAATCATCGGAAATGTGCAAAGAGCATTGTTTGTGCGAAGCGGATCGTTCTGAGCTGCGCTGGATTCGCCACCGCGACATCTGTACCTTTTGAAGGTGTCTGCTCTGCACAAGTGAAACAACAACGAACGATTTATACACGGCGAACAAAGCAAACTGTGTGTATTTGTGTATTACGCACGCACGGATATGTGTGAACATATAAATTCAGGTTTTTTTTGTTTTTTTTTTACAGACGCGTTTACTTGTTTTTACATAAATTTACTTTGAGATTTTTATTTCACACTTTACTGTTATAGAAATTACAATTTTCAAATGCTTGACATGGATTGAGGTTTTCTTTATTTTACATACAGTATGCGTTTTTTATTTTTAATGTAGATTTTCCTTTACGGATGCTTTCCGACGGGTCTGGGATTTTCCCCAGTGCAGTGGCTTACATGGCCTTTGGCACGCCAAATTTCAGCTTTCTACATCACGCAGAAGGCCCTGAACATGAATATCAGTCGGTGGTTACAAAGAGCTTTATATATATATTGTTTCGGTTCTCTACGCCGGCCTTCTTCCCCTTACCAAGGGGGGATTAATCCCCTTGTCTTTGCTGGGCCTGGCAGAACCGAGACTTGAGACGTCCCTCTAGGACACACGCGGAGTAGGGTTTCGGGACCACTCCTCGCTCGTACCTAATTCCCCGCGCTGCCCTGGGAGCGAGGAAACAAGCCTCGCACGAACCATGTGTGGTTTTGAGTACGCCGAGCGGATTGCGTACACGTGGTCCGTGCAGTTACTTAGATGTTGGAACCCGATTAGAGCGGTTCTACCCGTACCACGCTTAGCCAAACGAAGAAACCACAGAAACGGTCGAATCAGGAAGAAAGGAAGAACAAATGGTTTAATTATTCCCATATGTATATACAAGTTCAAGGACGAAGAGACACAGAGCAATCCTTAAGCAGTCTTAACTTATCCCTTGGACAACAGGCCCGTCTCACAATCACACAGGGAATTGCAGATGGGCAGGTGTTCCCCAATGCGTCGAGAGATGGCCCCCGTCCGGCTCCCCACGATCCCCTGCACGTCCCGCGAAGTTGGTGGCAGGCGAAGGCAGGGACTCGTAGCGCGTCTCTCGAACAAACAGATGTTGGGGCGGAACGGCAGAGGGCGGACGTTAGCGCGGCTGGTGGTTACTCAGCCTTACTCACTCGCGGGTCTCAAATGCGCTGTATTCGCTTTATAAGCGCGTCTGGCTGCGCCCGCGTATCTGTACTGTTCGCACACACGGCCAACTCCTCTTCTTTGATACACTCAGAGCTGGTTAGCGTGCGCGTTCTCGTGCAAGTTCTCTGCTCAACAGCTTTCACCGCTCATCAAGTTCTTTCGCCAATCCTTTTGCCGCAAGTCCTGTCGCGCTTATCCTGCGTTCCTCTGTGAGCCCTTTATCTTTCTCTCTCACAGCAAGTCCTCTTGAGGGCTTTCGCGCAGCCGGTTTTATAGCTACGCCCCCCGAACCTTCTGGAACTCACCCGACTCTTCTCACCACGCCCTCTGATGCAACGCCGCTGCCACCACCCTCGAGCTCTGATTGGCGGCTCGTGCTTACCGTCAGCGCTTCCGCCGCTCCGCCTCGACTCTGCCCCGACCTTCCTAGGCCTGCCTCGTGTTAACTCGCCCAATGATCAACCAATGCTTAACAAACAGGATCGAGGCAAGGGTGGCTGAAAAATCGGTGGCAAGTAGGGCCTATTTTCCTGGCTCCTACTCAACACAGAACTAACACTGGAAAGGAATTAAGCTCACAAATACTAAGACATAACTATACTATCGCGAGGCTACATGTTGCTTGTGTGACTAACTATGGGGGACAGACTTTAACTTTTATTAAACTCACTTGACAGACTCAAAACCGCAACAATATATATATATATATATATATATATATATATATATATATATATATATATATATATATATATATATATATATATATTGTTACGGATCCGGGGGACGGCACTCCCGTTAGCAAGGGGGGGTTAATCCCCTTGTCCTGTTAAGCTGGCCGTCTCCGCTGGTCCTGGAAGTATGACGTCACTGATGGCCGATGGTAATGGTAAGTAGGGTCGTAAGCCCAATTAGTCTTAATACCTAAGTATTACCACCGGCCGTCAGTGAGGAAATACTCCCGCCCGTGCCGCAGCGTAATTGATGGATTGCACCGAGCGAGCGAACTGCGGCGCGGGCCGTTAACAATGACTAAGCCCGATTGCGAAGCAGTTCGGCCAAAATCGCGCCACAGGACCTCAATGGGGAAATCACTAAAACGATCAGACGAGAAGGAAACCAAATGGGTAAGAAATAACAGGGATTTATTAATTATTTACACAAAAACCAAAACCAAGGAAGAAACGAAGGTAATTTACAGAAAATGGAAGGAGCAGAAGGACACAGAGCAATTCCCTATACAAGCTTAACTTATTCCCACAGGACAACACAAACAGACTCACACGAAAAGGGAATTGCAGGCAGGATTTGAATGGAGAGAAGAGAAGGTTCAGGTGGGACAACCGGGCTGGAAGGTTTTGCGGGTCACAGCAAGCAGGTCCGCTCCGGGCTGGAAGCGAGGAGCCGGCAGCTCCACGTATTCGGCTTTACACCGGCAGCTCCACGTAGCTCGTCTCTCTTGCCTTCTCCCCGTCTGCTTCCTCATGCGTCCTCTCTCTTCCTCGTACCTCAAGCTCTCTCCTCTCTCTCGTACCTCTCGGTGGGGGCCTCGCGCCCAGGGTTTTATAACCCCGCCCTTGGAACCCTCGCGAACCTGCCAGATCTTTCTGTCCACGCCCTTCCAAGCCAAACCCACCGAGCCCTGGTTGGTTAAGGGCTCTGACTCCACCTTTTGGTGACGAGGTGGGGTCACGCCTGTGAGGTGGTAGCTCCTCCCCCTTCTTCTCCGAGATGACCTCGTGCGCAATGGAGTCTGGGGCGCAGCAAACAGCCCAATGCAACCGCGGCACTTTTAGGAGGCCACGGGGATACCGCAAGGGATCCTATCTTATTTGATTGATGCAACGCAGATTCAACTATTGGAAACATGGCCTTACCTGAAACACATAATAATGATATAACTACGAAAGGGCCTATGATTTGCTACGTTTTGCAATGTGGACTAACTAAGGTGCAATTATTTCATTTAATATCCAATTAAGGGGAAATGTACACAGGGGTTATTTCTAAGGAAATTTACTACTAAATTTACAAAGTGAAGGTTCTAAAAACCGCAACAATATATATAATATCTGCCGCCGGCCTTCTCCCCTTACCAAGGGGGGATTAGTCCCCTTGTCTTTGACTGACCAGGCGCGACCCAAGGCCTATGACGTCCCTTCTGGACAGCGCGAAATAGGGTATCAGGACCAAATTCGCTATTACCTAAATACTCGCGCTGCCCTGAAGCGAGGAGACAAGCCTCGCACGAACCACGTGTGTTGATATGCCGAGCGGTTGCGTACACGCGATCCGCACCATTTAGATGGTGGACCCGATTCAAGTGGTTTTATTCATACCACGCTTAGCCAATGGAGAAATCACGGGTACGATCGAATCAGAAAGGAAGATCAGGTTTATTTACTCTATACACAATGATTCAAGAGCAGAGACACAGAGCAAATCCTTAAACACAGTCTTACTTAATACCCAAGGACACGGGCCCGTCTCACACACACACTCACACGGGGATTGCAGATGGCAGGACGATGTTCACCAGCTCGCCCAGGGATGGCTCTCGTGCAGTTCTCTCCGGTCCCCGGCATGTCCTTTGGAGATGGAAGTAGGTGAAGGCAGGAGCTCTCCGCGTGTCGTCGAAACGGAGCGAGTTATCATGGGGCGAATTGGTAGGGAGTGGACTTTGACGTGGCTGGCGGTTATCCACTTGCGGCTATGGCCGCGCTTACTCGCATGGGTGAAAAGCGCAATATGCGTTACCAGCGCGTCTGGCTGTGCCCGCATACTTGGCACATTTCAACGCCTCTTCTTCTCTCTCTCTGCGCAAGTCCTTAAACAACGCGCTTATCTTGCGAGTCCGAATCCTTTCGCCACCGCCGTCCAAGTCCTCGTCCTGCTGGTAAGTCCTCTCGAGGGCTTTTGTGCAGCGCGTTATATAGGCACGCCCCGCGAACCTTCTGGAACTTACCAGACGCGCCTCACCACGCCCTCTCACACCATGCCGCTAGAGCCCTGATTGGCTGGTGGCTCTTACCATCATCGCCTTCTGCCGCTCCCAATCTCAACGCCGCTCACCCCGACCCCGCGCTCCTCCTTCTCAGGCCTACCTCGTGTTACTCGACTAGTGGTCAGCCGAATGGGGCACGGGATCAATTACGCCCATAGAGGTAGAATTGGAGGGTGGACACAAAATGAATGGAGGACCTATTCTCATGTCTTCACACAACGCAGGCACTAAGAGGGGAAATGGCCTATTCTTACACATACTAAGACATAACTATACTACAAATGGGCCTTTATGTTGCTCATGTGACTAACTATGGGGGGCAAACCTTTAACCGTTAATGCCTTCAATGTGCCAATCTCAAAACCGCAGCAATATATTTCCTTTTTTTTTTTTCTTTTTTTTTTTTTAAATAGCCAGGTGTTGGATGAGTGGTTAGGGTGCTGGCTTGAGATCCGAGGATCCTGAGTTCGGATCCCAGTTGATTGTGGAATTAATGCCAGGGGGGTTGACGCAGCCTGTCATCCTTCCGAGGTCGGAAAATTGAGTACCAGCTTGCTGGGATGAATGAGCCATTCGGGTATCCTGCGGTTGGAGTGGTGACCCGTCCAGAATTGTGCCCAAGAGCCTAGAAACTGCTTCGGCAGCCATATGCGTCATCATGGTGCAAAAAGGAATATATCTATATATAAACAGACTTGGCATTTAATATGGATTATTTTTTTTGTGGGGGTGAACTTACTTCTCAAGTTGACTTAGAACCAAAAGTTCATTGGAATTATGTTGAAATTATTCTAGATTTTGTTAATGTGACCTTTAAAAGAAACAAAAACCACATTTGACATTTCGAAACAAATAAATTGATCCTTGAAAGTGATGTAAACTGATATTGAACTCAATTCACGGACAGTACTGTGTTAAACTTCTGTACGTTTTCCAGAAGTATTTCTTTATTTTGCACATTAGCCAAATTTTTTTTAACAAAAACAAAAGTTAAATTACAACTGGGATTACGGACAGTAAAATTACGGTTCAGTACGTCGTGTAACCCCCACGAGCATTCAGGAGAGCACGTACACGTTGAGGCATGCTGTTCACGAGATTTGCCAAGGTTTGGACAGGAATCGCTTGCCATGCAGTGACAATAGCCTGCTGCAATTCACGCACAGAGGTAGGCTGCTGGTCCAGGTTGTCGATTTGACGCGTTAATTCTGCCCACAAGTTCTCCATCGGATTCATATCCGGGGACATGGCAGTACAGGCCACTCCATATGCTCTACACCACGGTCAGCAAGAAAGTGTTGGATCATGCGAGCACGATGAGGCCGTGCATTGTCATCTTGGAAGACAAAGTTTCCTCGAAAGGCTACACGAGCAAATGGAAGCAATGTTTCTTCCAGAATGGCCCTGTACTTGAAATGGTTCAGGTTTCCATTCAGAACAACCAGGTCAGTTTTGCCCCCTGCATGAAAAGCAGCCCAAACGGTCACCCCACCACCTCCAGCTTGGATTATTGGCACTATACAATCTTCGTTGTAGGCTTCATGCACTTGTCTGCACACTCGGACATGGCCATTTTGACGATAGACCAGAAATCAAGACTCGTCACTGAAGATCACGTGATTCCAGTGTCCTGGCTGCCATTGACGGTGCTCTCTGGCCCACTGCAATCGGCGCTGGCGGTGTTGTCTTGTCAGGCGTGGCTTTCTCAGGGGACGCCTGGCACAACAGCCTGCTTGAACCAGTCATTGGTTGACTAGCCTTCTGGATACAGGCACATTTGTCAGTTGCTGCCACTCAGCCCTTAGCCGATTAGCTGACTTGGTACGGCCATTGCGGACTAACCGGTGCAGCTGGCGATCATCCCTCCTTGTGGTTCTGTGGGGACGTCCTGGCCTCGATATTGGAGGAGGGACACCCCTCTGAGCATTTCGTTTCAGGATCTTTGACACCTGACCTTGAGTGATGCCATACTGCCGAGCAATAGCACACTGTTTCATGCCGGAATTTCGTAAAGCCACCACTCCATGACAAACAGCATTGTCGAGTTGACGGACCATCTCCAGGGAAAGCGGCAATAACTTTTCTAGACGTGCAGCAGTTGTTTTCCACTAATACAGAACACAACAACCCTTATATACCCGATTGTGAAGCCAATCGTCAAATGTACCTGTCCGTACATTTTGTCACGCCACCTGTGATATAATCCTGGTATTGACTTCTTGCTGCGACAGACAATCAGTGACATGGTTCTTTTAAGAAAGAAATCACCGAAGCATAAAAGAAACTCACCAGATTGATATTCTGAGTTCAGAAAGGAAACCCAAGTCAAGAAAAAAAACTATTCCATATTAAATGCCAAGTCTGTATATCTAGTGATACAGTCACGTGAAAAAGTAAGTACACCCCATGTAAAGTTTTGACTTTTCCAACATATTTCAACATACAGCTATTTGATCTTCATTTCAACAATATTGATAGATAAAGATGATATAATATAACAAATATCATGAAACATTTACATTTTGTAGTCCATTGTATAATTTAAATAAACATCAATGCAAATTTCGCATTTGGAAAAAGTAAGTACACCCTTGGCTCTAATAGGTGGTATTGCCCCCTTTGGCAGAAACATCCTCAAGTAGGCGTTTCTTATAACTGTCTACCAGCCTCTGACATCGACTGGGAGAAAATTTTGCCCACTCCTCCCTGCATAATTCTTTCAGCTGTGCGATGTTTGAGGGGGTTCTTGCATGCACAGCTTGTTTCAAATCCCCCCACAACATCTCGATGGGATTTAGATCCAGGCTTTGACTTGGCCATTCCAGAACCCTCCATTTCTTTCTTTTCAGCCATTCCTTGGTGGATTTACTGGTATGTTTAGGGTCATTGTCATGTTGCAACGTCCACCCTCGGTTGAGCTTCAACTTTCCGACAGATGGCCTCACATTATCCTCAAGCACCCTCTGCTGCAATGAAGAATTCATAGTGGATTCTTTGATGGTGAGCTGCCCAGGCCCTAATGCAGCGAAGCTGCCCCGAAACATAATAATTCCACCACCATGCTTTACAGTTGGTATCAGGTTCTTGTGGTCAAATGCTGTCTTTGGTTTTCGCCAAACATGTCTTCTGGTACTGTGGCCAAATAGCTCTACCTTTGACTCATCTGTCCAGAGCACATTGTTCCAGAAGTGCTGGTCTTTGCCTAGGTGTTCATTGGCAAACTTTAGTCTTGCCCTGATGTTCTTTCTGGACAGCAAAGGTTTCCTCCTGGCACACCTCCCATGTTGATCAAATTTGTCCAGCCTCTTTCTAATGGTAGACTCGTGCACTTTGACATCAACAGTGGCAAGAGCTACCTGTAGGTCCCGTGATGACATTCTGGAGGTTCTTAGAGACTTCTTTCAGCATCTTGTGGTCTGCTCTCAGGCTCAACTTGCTGGGGCGGCCTGGCCTGAACAAGTTGGCAGTTGTTTGAAATCTTCTCCACTTGTAGATGATCTTCCGGACAGTCGAATGATTGATTTCAAATTGTTTGGAGATCTTTTTAAATCCGTTCCCAGACTTGTAGGCACCTATAACCTTCTTTCTGAAGGCCTCAGAGAGTTATTTTGATCTAGGCATGGTGACGCCGCACACTTCAACAACAAAGAGCAAACTAAACTAAATGTCTGAGGTTAAAATAAGACAGGTTCCTCCAAGATCCTCTCTAATGATGTTCTCATCATTTGCACCTGAGTTGGTGCACCTGATTCTAATTTAAGGTATTTGAAGTAGTGATAAATGTAGGGGTGTACTTACTTTTTCCACATGCGAAATTTGCATTTATGTTTATTTAAATTATACAATGGACTACAAAATGTAAATGTTTCATGATATTTGTTATATTATATCATCTTTATCTGTCAATATTGTTGAAATGAAGATCAAATAGCTGTATGTTGAAATATGTTGAAAAAGTCAAAACTTTACATGGGGTGTACTTACTTTTTCACGTGACTGTATATATATTGTTACGGTTTTTAGAACCTTCACTAGTAAATTTTAGTAAATGTATCCCTTATAAATGTTTCCCCTGTAAATATCCCCATCAATTGGCTGGTTAAAGATCGCACCCTAGTTTGTCCATGAACAACACGTAGCGAACCATAGGACCTCTCCGTAGTTATTTCATTATTATGTGTTTCAGTTAAGGATCTGTTCACAGTAGTTGAATCTGCGTTGCATTAATCAAATAAGAGTAGGCCCAAACTTCCCTTCAAAAGCGGTGTGAGTGGTGTTCTAACTCCCCACCAGCCGCCATTGGCCATGCAGTCGGGCCGAGAAAGAAGGGGGAGGAGCCACCAGAACGGGCGTGGCACGTCGACGCATCGGCAGAGGTGGAGTCAGCAAGCCCTTACCGACCAACCAGCACCGCGGTGAGCCAACCAGTAGGCGTGCCTTACCGACCAACCAGCCCGCGGCTTGATAAGGCCACGAGCGATAAAGGCAGGCACGGGGGACTGCTTAGGGCAGATGAGTGATCCAGCCGAACTGAGAAGAGAGAGATAGACGTGGGGGTGCTCGCATTGCGGCAATAGTCCGAGACCCTCTAGGGTCCTATTGTCGCCGGTTGTTAAGACGCGAAGCTGCGGGCCGCTGTTCGCTTCGAGCCCGGAGCGTGAACCTGGAGTGAACCTCAACGCTGTGCCGCTGCCCGGACCTGCCAGCCCCTTACCATCTGCCTGGACCATTCTCTCCCTGGCACATCCTTACCATCTGCCTGGACCATTCGCTCCCTGGTGCATCCTTACCATTGCCATTCTCCTTGTCGTGTAAGTCTGTTGTCTGTCCTTTTTGTTATCTGGGGTATAATATACGACTGTTTTAAGGCTTGCCCTGTGTCTTCTTCTTCTTCTGTAAATTACTTTCATTCCTCCTCTTCTTTGGTTTTGTATATAATTAATAAATTCCACCTATTCCTTCTTATTCTTTGGTTTCATTCTCATCCGATCGCTTTAGTCCCTTCTTTCGATTGAGTACCTGTGGCACGATTTGGCCAACGCTCTGAATCGGGTTTAGTCTCTTGATAACGGCTCGAACCGCGGATTGCTAAACCGCTCGGCAAATACCATCTTGTCCGTGGTTCGAGCGGTACTTGTCTCCCTGTTTTGCGGAGGGATTGGTAAAGGTATTCGGGAGAACACCTTGACCAATAACCCTGATCAATTCCACCCCGCAAAAGTGCATTACAGGTACCAGGACCAGAGACGGCCAGCTTAACAGGTCAAGGTGATTAATCCCCCCTTGCTAAGGGGAGTGCCGTCTCTGAGATCCGTAACAATTGGTGTCGAGGAGTGGGATTTGGACCCAAACCAAATTTTAAATCCATCGAAAAAATTTGGTCAAAATTTGGAGCGGCCGAAATTTTTATTAATATCCCAAATTAAAATCGTGCCATGGATGATCAAGGTGATCGGATGCCGGTAGGGGAGGGAGAAGAGGGTTTAGAGGCAATCCAGGACCCCACGGAGGAGGAGAGCAATGAGGGTGCGGTAGCGGGGGTTGCAGGCGCACAAGATGGCGGCGCCTCACACGAGGTTGCAGGAGCACAAAATGGCGCCTCGCACGTGGCGGCGAGAATCGAGCCCGCAGCGCCAATAGATATGGGCTTATTTATGACCCACATGATGGCCTTTATGGTCAAAACGGAGGATAGTCTAAAAAAAATGAGTGGGCAACTGGATACCCGAGGGGAGGAAATAAAAGAGTTGGGGGACAACTCCACTCGGGACATAAATAAATTGGAAACTAGAATGGGGGAGCAATTAGACAGCATATTTGGGGGGCTAGAAGGCAAATTAGGGGGCAAATTGGGGGGCATAATTTGCCAAGCCAAATAAATTAATGAGGGGTTAGCGAGGGGGCAAGCCAGGTATGAGATAAAGCAGTTGGAGAGGGAGAGGGACCGCAGAGTGGGCAAAGGGGTCGTGGGGGTGCATGACGAGGTAACGCGGTTTGAGAAGCGCGGGGTGAGCGAGGGTGAGCAAAGCAAAGTGACGTGGACGGGCATAGAAATCGTGACCCGGGGTATGGGGAAGCCGGCGACCGCCGAGGTAGGAGAGAAAATTTTATTGGAGCCAGCGGTCGTCGAGGGAAAAAATATAAAGGACAATAATTAATTCAAATTGGCAAAGAAACCGAACAAATAGTCGAAATCGAAATTGAAAAGACGACGGAGGTAGCCCAGGAATTGAAGGGAGAGGTGGATAATGCACAAAGTCTGGATTCGCATTGTGATGCTGTGCTTATTAACCAAATGGAAAGTTTGCAGATGGTGTTGGAGCGAGGAGGAAGAAGCACCCAGGTGAGTAAGGTGGTACATGGTGCTAAGAGGTTTTGCAGGAGAATGTTTGGCGCGAGAGGGTTTTTCGTGCGCTTGGGATCGAGAAAGCACCCGGGCGTTGGTGGAGGGTCCCTTGTGAGTGGTGCGAGTGGAAATGGTGCGCTTGTGAGGAAAAAGTGTGCGTCGGAGGTGGAGTGTGTGACAGAGTATGGGAGTGATACCGGGTGCGAGAGCGAATGCACGTCGGAGGATATGTGTGAAACAGAGTGTACGGAGTACGTACCGGGAGAGTGTGCGCAAGAGTTGGCGCGAGAGTGTGCGGTGACGATTGTGTGTGCAGAAGAGTGCACACCTGTGGTGAGTGTTACGGATGACGTAACGGAGGAGAGGTGTGGAACAGAGGTGTGCGTGATAATAGAGTGTGCGATGAGAATGGGTGCGCAAGACTGTGCGCGAGAATGTGTGGTGAGCATTATGAGTAGACCTGAGTATGGAGCGAAAGAGAATGCACGAGCAAGTATGATAACGAAGTGTATGGAGACACCTGGATGTGTGAGGAGCAAAAGGAACAAGTGGTGTGAGCAAGTACGGGGAGCATCGACGTTAAACGGGATAGCGGTAGACCGACGTTTAACCGACGCGAGCTCCCGGTCCGTGCCGGGCTTTGGGTATTGCGGGAGCCGGCAGGGATCGGTGCTGCGTCGCTCCTCTTCTGAGCGTCGTGCACAATCCGGGCCGGGCCCCGCCCCACACGGTCGAGTCCGGGCTTTGCCGGGCAAGGCGACCGGCCCGGTTCGAGGGAAGGTAGGAGGGATCGGAACAGCGCCCCCTTGTCGTGGCGGCGTCCCACCTGGGCAAGGTTGGCCGACGGGGCGAAAGGCCCCACATCGGGATGGTGCTTTAAACCTTGGCCCAAACAAACCTCCTCCCCTTAACCGAATGCCGAACGGACCCAACCTGCAGGCGACCAAACCACCCGTATTCATTGCTCGGCTTTGCGAAGCCGAGCTTTGCAAATGTAATGACGCACCGAGGCTCGAAGTTTAATGGACGATGGTAGGGATAGGGAATATGATTGGCAAATTGGATTGGCAAATTTGATGGGCAATTTGATTGGCAAATTTTGATTGGCAAAAATTGGATGGGCAAAATTGGTAGTGGGAGATGCCCGATGTAGAGGGATGGTAAATCCACCATCCCTCACATCCCCGGGCACATGAGCTATAGAATATGGGGTTATGGCGGTGAAAACCAAGCCAGGGAGGGTTTGGATAATTGTATTGGGAAATAGCTGACCATAGGTAACTGTAGAGTTAAGTAGCGACATGTACATGTAGTGGCGACGTATAATAGATTAATTGGATGATAATGACGAGGGAGCGCAATAGTATAAGGGGCGACTGGGAAGCGCGAGTTTCAGAAGGGGGGTAGTCAGCTTAGACGATGCAGTGTGTGTGAAGGCAGTGATTGAGCAGCGTATTGTGAAAAGTGTGAGTTGAGTGCGTAGTATTGAATGAATGGTCCTGGAGGAGAGACGGGTGCAAGAGCCACCCGGTGTGTGTAAGCACAGGTGTATGGAGAATGGCTGCAGGGAATAGATGGTATGGATTTTATGTAATGGAGTATGGAATGGAAGGTGTGGAGTGAGTAGTGTGGAATATGTGGAGTGGAGTGGTTGGTGCGAAAGGAGTGGATGGGGAAGATGGACCCCTTTCACGAATACCCAGGGAGGGTAGTTTAAGAGCAGGTAGAGGGTATAGGTAAATTGTGGTGGATATTGGCATCTGTGGTGCGTGTGGTAGAATGGTGTTTGGATGGGTGCATTAGTGAAGTGGAAATGGCTGGGCGTGTGGCCTGTTAGTGAGTGTAATTGAATGGGCACTCCGCCGCTGTCAGGATGTTGGCCAGGTGAGGCCGCAGGTGGGCTCTGGGAGCCAGTGGAGTTGTTCAGTGGGGCCAGAAGATCCGGAGGACGGACCCGGGTAGCCCAGTGCCAGAGAGGGCACAGAGTTGGGAGAGCACCAGAGGGCCTTCCCCAGGTAGATAGGTTATGGTAAGGAGCAGGTAAGCTCAGAGGCAACTGCAGTGGCGGAGGTGTGCAGGTGAGTAGACCTGCTGGTGAGCCACACGACCTAGCCCGGAAATTGTGCGAAGGCACAGGGAGTTGAATCGGGGGAGTGAGACCGCAAATTGGTGAGCACCACAGTTTGGTCAATGGAAGTTCGGTTCTTAGAACCACTTAATGTAAGATCGCCAATGGTTTCGCAGGGAAAGGCCCGGGTAGAGTAAAAGTGTTAAAGTCATTTAGAGGGTAGTTAGGATTGAATTCTCTTCGCACCATCTACATCCACTCACCATGGTGACGAGACTCCACACCACCGGTTTGTGCAGATGTTTGGAATGGTGAGACGCATCATGACGTGGGGATGGCATTGTGCTTGGTTGTTCCATCTCTTCCTCCTTATGAGGAATTGATGAGGAATTTGAATCGATGGCAAATTTGGTTAGAGGGATTGTGGACGAATTTGGAATTAGGGGAGATATGGGGAAGACGAGACAGTAGAGACGGAATTTGTAAATGTGTAGAGTTGTGTAAATATGGGGTAAGGGCAAGGGTAGAGTAGGTGACGGGGGGGGGGGGGGCGGGGGGGGGTGAAGTACGATAGGGACGAGCTTTCTCCGCCTGTTCTCCTGCGCACCTCACCTCTGCATTGCCTTGTGTTGACGTGTACCCTTGCGCCCTTGCACCCGCTAACTTTGCTTTGTCCTCCTTCCCCACCTATGGACCGTGCTCTCTGGGCACTGAGGGGAAAGGGTGCAGGAGCCGCAGTTGTGTGCCCGAGCCGCCGCTGCACAGCCTGCCTGGATAGATACACCACCTTATGGACCGCACGACTTGCGGCCTAGCACCACCATATGGACCACACGTTTCTGTGGCTAAGCACCACACACTGATGGACCCCACGTGTTGGGGCCTGGCCCCTCTGGTGGGACCGGCCATGATGGCCAGAGAGGATTTGGCTTGCGGACCACGGTGAGGTGGCCCCCTTTTTGCCATACAGGTGGACCACCCATAGTTGGCCCCTGTTGGCCATAAATAAAAATGGACGCGTTGTGTGGCTTTTCATTATTGCAAATAGGCAGCAAGCCACAATATCAAGAAGGACAACATCTGGAAGAAACATCGGCCAGCAGAGCAGGAGCAGAAAGAAGAACCCGGTCAACAGTTTTTTGTTTTTTTTTGAAATGTGTGCAATGAGCACTGGATGGTGCTTTGGTGTTTTTCTGGTGCTTATTGGTGCTGATGGTGCTTTGGTGCTTTGTGGTGCTCTTGTGCTCGGGGGTGCACTGCAATATCAATTGTGCATCCCCGGGCACTTGAGTGTGTTGTATCGGTGCAGTGCAGTGCATGCTCTTCCTCGTTTTCAGATTTTTCCTTTTTGTCTCCCAAAATGACAGGTCCTGGGTTGCAGTGTAAATACAAATGAGTGTTTTGTAAATAATGCTCCCCACCGTATATGTATAGTTTGAAAACCATTCCGTAATTTGGTTATCCTGTGGGTGTGAGTCTGATAGGTAGGATGCAACGTAGCAGGCGGGACATACGTAGTTGTTTTAAAACTATCGCACTCAAGAGTAAGGTTAATAGTAGAGGGCTATTACACCTGAGTGTCACATTAAGTAAAGTTAGTTCGGGTTGAGACGACCATATAATAGAGGAAAAACGGGTGCTGTGTTACGGTTTTTAGAACCTTCACTAGTAAATTTTGGTAAATGTATCCCTTATAAATGTTTCCCCTGTAAGTATTCCCATCAATTGGCTGTTTAAAGATCGCACCCTAGTTAGTCCATGAACAACACGTAGCGAACCATAGGACCTCTCCGTAGTTATTTCATTATTATGTGTTTCAGTTAAGGATCTGTTCCCAGTAGTTGAATCTGCGTTGCATTAATCAAATAAGAGTAGGCCCAAACTTCCCTTCAAAAGCGGTGCGAGTGGTGTTCTAACTCCCCACCAGCCGCCATTGGCCATGCGGTCAGGCCGAGAAAGAAGGGGGAGGAGCCACCAGAACGGGCGTGGCACGTCGACGCATTGGCAGAGGTGGAGTCAGCAAGCCCTTACCGGCCCTCAGAGCCTGCGGCTTGATACGGCCACGAGTGATAAAGGCGGGCACGGGGGACTGCTTAGGGCAGATGAGTGATCCAGCCGAACCGAGAAGAGAGAGAGAGAGAGACGTGGGGGTGCTCGCATTGCGGCAATAGTCCGAGACCCTCTAGGGCCCTATTGTCGCCGGTTTTTGAGACGCGAAGCTGCCGGCCGCTGTTCGCTTCGAGCCCGGAGCGTGAACCTGGAGTGAACCTCAATGCTGTGCCGCTGCCCGGACCTGCCAGCCCCTTACCGTCTGCCTGGACCATTCGCTCCCTGGCGCATCCTTACCATTGCCATTCTCCTTGTCGTGTAAGTCTGTTGGCTGTCCTTTTTGTTGTCTGGGGTATAATATACGACTGTTTTAAGGCTTGCCGTGTCTTCTTCTTCTTATTCTGTAAATTACTTTCGTTCCTCCTCTTATTTGGTTTTGTATATAATTAATAAATTGCACCTGCTCCTTCTTATTCTTTGGTTTCATTCTCATCCGATCGCTTTAGTCCCTTCTTTCGATTGAGTACCTGTGGCATGATTTGGCCAACGCTCGGAATCGGGTTTAGTCTCTTGATAGCGGCTCGAACCGCGGATTGCTAAACCGCTCGGCAAATACCATCTTGTCCGTGGTTCGAGCGGTACTTGTCTCCCTGTTTTGCGGAGGGATTGGTAAAGGTATTCGGGAGAACACCTTGAACAATAACCCTGATCATTTCCACCCCGCAAAAGAGCGTTACAGGTACCAGGACCAGAGACGGCCAGCTTAACAGGCCAAGGGGATTAACCCCCCCTTGCTAAAGGGAGTGCCGTCTCTGAGATCCGTAACAATATATATATATATATATATTATTTAAAACGTGAAGGTTGGGAGATTGTTTTACGATTTTTGCCTGTCCACGTGGAATAGTGCAAGTGGTTGAACCCGGACAGCTGCCGGAGGGACTTGGTATTGACGACATATCGCACACGCGGAGGGAGCGGGTATTACTTTTGCATCAAAATTCTTTGAACTCTGAGCCAGGGAAAGCAATAATCTAAAGTCCATGGTTTGGTGTTCTCTTTCTTCTCCCTGTTGCCTCAACACGAATTTCAAGTTGTCACATATTTCACTTGTCACCTTAGAATGATAGCGTCTAATAACAACAAGCTTTCACAAATTCCTAGAATGAAGAAATCAGCAGCTATGTGATGTCCTTGTTCGCTCTGATACAGTGCAGTATAAAATGACGTTTAGTCGCGTTTTTTGCGTTCAGGGTTGAGTGAAGGCAGTTGATGATTTTGGGAAAGTAAAAAAAAAATGGATGCAGATACAGTAATATGTAACATTTATTATATACTGTATATGATACGATATATATGAGCCATCTAGCCTGCGTGTTTGAATCCCAACCCAGCTATAAACTGTCATCTTGGTGTTTCACAGGCAGGACGATTCATCAATGTGTGTGCTGTCTCTCAGATTAACGTTAAGCCGGCTATCCCGTCTGACAGCATTAGTTGGTAGACGTTAAAGATCCCGTGGTATACTTCTTGAAGAGTAAGCGAGTTGTCGTCAGCACCCCTACTTATAGTCGATTGTCAGGCCTGGCTAGCCGGTTCGTCAAGGACTTGGGCCAAAAACTTTCCCGACAAGAATGTGCGAATAATTGTGGCCTCCTCTACAACTACGATTACAAGTTACCTCCTCCTTATGCCATTTTCCAATTAAGTTGGGGTTAGCAGCTCATGGAGAGGTAGACATTAATTGGCCCAAATCCTTCACAAATCTTGGCTGTCCAGGCCTGATGTTCAATTGTAATTGATTTGAGCAGGAATTTTGAATTTATTCAGTGTCTCAACGATCTTCACGAAAAACCTGTAATGTTTACCAACTAGTGCCAGCAGATGGGGTTCCACTTTAACTTCCGCTCGAGGGGGGACACGCACTTTGATGCAATGTACAGTACCCTGCCTACGAAGCACCAATGGGATATTTTACAAGTCTGGTCAGGAATCGATCTCCGACTTGACATATCAAATGCAAGTAGGCCCTCATTACCTTTGCACCATCCTGCTACACAATAATACTTCAAGTTCTACCGTTATGTAAACTAGCGGGTACTCCACTCCCGCCCACAGGGTACCCATCTCAGCTCACCTCCGGTGCGCAATGCGCTGCGGCATATTCTTGGGAATACACTTCATTATTTTTCTCATTTTTGAAGCAAATGTTATTAATCGCAACATATCATACTCCATATAATTTTAGAAGGTTCCATTTTATTATCAAGAAGATTAAGGAAGATGATATGTAATACCGCATCTATTAATACCGATTATTTGTCTTCCCTAACTATTCACATGAATAATGAATGAAAACCCACATTGGGATTGACATACATGCAGATATGAAGTTTTGTTTAATATAGGGGCAATACCTCTGGGTGCTCACCTGGTAGGGTAATGCAGTATACCACCCTGACTAAAGGTACTTTAAACAGCGTCAAGGTATTTTAAACCAATTTCAATGGTTGCCACAAGACAGGGCAGCATGTAGAATCATACTAACGTATTCATAAGACTTTAAACAAACAAACACAAAAATACCCCCCTCCCTATTTAGGGGGCTCCAGCCCCCCCCCCCCTTACACCTCCTTAGACCTCGATTCTTTTTAGTGCCGTGAACAAACTTTAGTACATCATGGATGATGACTGTTGTGGTGAAGTTTTATCAAAATCATGTGTGTAGTTTCTGAGAAGAAAGTAAATACCTATTTTGGGGGGTCAAGCATGGATCCACTTTGACCACCTGTAGACCACCTGTAGACCCCCTTAGACCCCGATTTTTTTTTTATACCGTGACTGAACTTTGGTACATCACGGGTGATGAAGGTTGTGGTGAAGTTTTATCAAAAGAATGTGTGTAGTTTCAAAGGAAAAAGCAAATTCCTATTTTGGGGGGGCAAACCTGGATCCACTTTGACCACCAGTAGACCCCCTTAGACCCCGAATTTTTTTGATGCGATGAACAAACTGGAGTCAAAACATAACAAATATAATTTGTGCCAAGTTTGGACACAATCCCATCAGCGGTTTCAGAGAAGAGGTTTCAAGTGTTTACGGACTGACAGACGGACGACGCACCGTCGCAAAAGCTCCCCTGAACTACTTTCCAGGTGAGCTAAAAAATAATCATTCAAGTAAGTATATAATTATGTTAATTGTAGCTTACCTCTAAGCCGTGCAACCTGGGTTTGAATCCCGACGCAACTACTCGTATAAATCTTCATCCCGGTGTTTCACAGGCAAGACGATTCATCAACGTGTGTGTCGGTATTCCTCCAATGGACGTTAATGACCCCCCGATGTCCTTCAAGAAGAATAGGCATGCTCATACCTGCACCTTGAAAAAAATGACAAATTCCTGCTCTAACTTCCTCTGTCGGAGTGGCGACCCGTCCAGGATTGCAACCAGGTAACTGCTTCGGCAGCACCTACTCTCTGCATAGGGCATGGTGCACGATGATCAAATTGTAGGGCACTTTTGAGTCAGTGAGGTCTACCAAAGTCACTGACACCTGTTTCTATAAATGCCACGGCTCCTTCACAGGTATCTCACAGCACGAGGTTCACAAACATTTTACCCGAGGTTCTGGTTGGATGAGACCCAACCAACTCGACACCGTTACCTGGTCTCATCCTGACTTATGTGTTCAGATGCTTTGTCCAGCATCTTACTCTGTACATTTAGCGTCCACTTCTCTGTCTATCAATGAGTTGACTGTTTTACTAGACACTCCCTGAAGCCGTTGGATGCAAACAGCTTGCCTGAGAGTTGTGTTGCGTGCAGTAGTAACACCTGACGGGGGAATAAAGTTGCACTTCCACTTCACGTGGATACCGAGCACAGAAATCATGGAATTGGCGCAATAAAGCGGCAGAAATTGGAGCCAAGCACATTCCTGAGTTTGTGGGGTCCACTTTAGTTCGTATCTCACCATGTTATCTCTGGTGGGTAAACCTCTCTTGTCCACATCACTGTCACCATGAGCTAAGTAAATTTTATCCATTTTTGTCTTCTTACATCATTAAGAGTCCCTTTGTTGTGCTGTTCTTACCTGTCCTATCCTGTGTCAGTCTTGATCTCCCTTGTTCTCCTTTTTCCAACGTGTCTGTATACCCTTGCTATTCTCTCTCTCTCTCTCTCTCTCTCTCTCTCTCTCTCTCTCTCTCCCGTTTGTGGCGTCATGGCGGCTGTGTGTGCTGAGCTGTGAGTACTGTGCTGTGTTGGCGTCTTTCCCATCCCCCTTTCACTCCATTTGTGTCCTTGTACGTGTTTGTGAAGTTTTCCCCGTGTTTCCTTTCTTTGTTGAGGCAGGAGAGAGAAAGAGAGCGCGCACGGTAGGTGATTAGCAGGCCTGTTCAGGACCTCCTGGTTTGGGCCTGCTCTTCCATTCGCCGTGTTTATACGTTTAGCCTTTTCTTGGCTAAATACTTCATCCATATTATTACTTTGTAGCGGTTACCGCTGGATGCACACAATCGCCTTGCACCGGCCAGAACACGGCCAGACGCGCCTCTCCCGGGCATGCCCGGTCTCGTCTTTCCCGGGCATGCCCGCTCTCGCCTTTCCAGGGCTCGCCCAGAGCGTCCGGGCATGCCCGCTATCGCCTTTTCAGGGCTCGACCAGAGCGTCCGGGCATGCCCGCTATCGCCTTTCCAGGGCTCGCCCAGAGCGTCCGGGCATGCTCACTATCGCCTTTCCAGGGCTCGTCCAGAGCGCCCGGGCACGCCCAGCCTCGACTTGCCAGGCCGCAGCCAAACACGCCCGGGCAGGTCCAGACTCGCCTTTCCAAGGCTCGCCCTTGACACACGGGCATGCCCGGTATAGCTTTTGCCGGGCAAACATCCCGACATAAATGTGTATATATATTGCTGCCCGATAAACGGGCTTGTCAGAATACCTGAGCTGTTTTGTTTCAATGAAGCAACTCGGACGAATTCCGTCTTTGGTCGCGTCAATTCTTTCGACTCGCGTTGGAGCGCAGTTCCTTCATTGGTGACCTACCGACATGGACACGGCAGTGACGCTTAAACTGCCTACCTTCTGGGAGGCTCACGTGGCTGTTTGGTTCGCTCAGGCGGACTCTCAGTTCGCCCTGCGAGGCATCACCGCAGACGACACCCGCTTCCACCATGTTGTGGCGGCGCTCGGTTCTGCCACCGCGGCCCGCGCCTTGAGCCTCCTCGAGCACCCGCCGGCTGCTGACAAATACGACGCGCTGAAGACACTCCTCCTCGACGCTTTCGCCCTCTCACCGGCAGCACGCGCACGGCGCCTGCTCGCTCTGCCCGAGCTCGGCGACACGCGCCCGTCCGAGCGCATGGACTATATGCTCTCGTTGCTCGGTGAGCACTCTCCGGATTTTCTGTTCCGCGAGCTGTTCCTTCGCCAGCTGCCTCACCCGGTACGCCTCGCCCTGGCTGGCACGTTGATCACGGATTCCCGCGCCCTCGCCAGGGAAGCCGATAAGATCTCCTCGGCGGGCCAGCACATCGGCGCGGTTACCTGGAGCCCGCCGCCGTCCGAGGCGACGCCCACGACACCCGAGCGCCCTGCGCGGTTGGAGGCCGAACTGCCGGTGCAACTGGCGGCCGCCACGCCGCACCGCCCGCTTCCGACACGACGGCCGGGGCCTCCACCTGACCGGGCGTGGTGTTATTACCACGCCAGGTTCGGACACAATGCTCGGACGTGCCGGCCCCCGTGCACTTTCGGCAGGTCGGGAAACGGCCGGGCCGGCGTTCATTCCCAGCCATGAGCGCCGGCCACTCGGGCAACTTGCTGTTTATTCGGGACAAAGCGTCTGGGCGGCGTTTCCTGTGTGACACCGGCGACCAACTGAGCGTCATACCCGCCTCCGAGCAGGACAGGCGGGACGCCGTTTGCGGCCCCTCTTTGGTCGCTGCTAATGGCTCGGCCATACGCACTTTCGGCCCACGCATCGTCACCCTCTGCTTCGGCAGCCAGCGTTTTCAATGGACTTTTGTGACCGCCTGCGTCCCCATGGCTTTGCTGGGCGCCGACTTCCTCTGCGCGCACGGGCTGCTGGTCGACGTCAAACGTCGTCGCCTTGTCAACGCCGAGACCTTCAGCTCCCTGGCGTGCACGATGAGCAGCTCCGCACCGACCGAACTGGCGTGCGCCCTCCCGGCAGCGAACGAGTTCGCTCGCCTGCTCGCGGAATTCCCGGCCCTCATGCGGCCGACGTTTTCGGCCGTCGCGGTGCGGCACGGGATCGAGCACCACATACCCACTACGGGCCTGCCGGTCTACGCCAGGGCCTGCTGCCTCGACCCGGCCAAGCTCGCAGTGGCGAGGGCCGAGTTCGATGCATTGGAGCACCTCGGCATCGTGCGGCGCTCCGATAGCGCGTGGGCCTCGCCACTGCACATCGTGCCAATGCCGGGGGGTGGATGGCGCCCGTGTGGCGACTACCGCCGTCTCAACGACGCTACCACCCCCGACAGGTACCCGATCCCACATATTCAGGACTTTTCTGTCCGTTTGGCGGGACGGGTCATCTTTTCGAAAATTGACCTGATACAGGGCTACCACCAGGTACCTGTCCGGGCGGCCGACGTCCCGAAGACGGCCGTCATCACGCCGTTCGGCCTGTTCGAATTTTTGCGGATGCCGTTTGGCCTCAAGAACGCGGCCCAGGCGTTCCAGCGCTTGATGGACGGCGTGCTGCGCGACCTGCCGTTTCTTTTCGTCTATCTGGACGATATCCTCGTCGCCAGCACGTCCCGCGCCGAGCACCTCCTCCACCTCCGAACACTGTTCGGTCGCCTCAGCGAGCACGGCTTAATTGTCAACCCGGTCAAATGCCACTTCGGCGCGACGACCGTTGACTTTTTGGGCCACCGCATCACCAAGACCGGGGCCGTGCCGCTGCCGACCAAGGTCGAGGCCATCACCACGTTCCCGCGTCCCCGTTCCATCAAGGCCCTCCATGAGTTCCTCGGCATGGTGATTTTTTATCGCCGATTCGTGCCCCGCGCTGCTCAGCTCATGCGGCCCCTTTACGAGGCCCTCCGGGGCAAGCCGGCCAAGCATGACATTGTTTGGTCTGCGGCCATGGACGCGGCCTTCGCCAGCACCAAACGGGCCCTCACCGATGCAACGCTGCTGGCTCACCCGGTGCTCAACGCGCCCATCGCCCTCACTACAGACGCCTCCAACTACGCGGTGGGCGCTGTCCATGAGCAATGGGTGGATGGGGTTTGGCAGCCACTCGCTTTTTTCAGCCGGCAACTCCGGCCGAACGAGTTAAACTACAGCACGTTCGACCGCGAGCTGCTCGGGCTATTCCTGGCCGTTCGCCATTTCCGACACCTCCTGGAGGGCCGCCCGTTGACGGCTTTCGTCGACCACAAGCCGTTGGTCTACGCAATGGCTAAGGTCATGGAGCCGTGGTCGGCCCGCCAGCAGCGCCACCTCTCCGCCGTGTCGGAGTTCACCACGGACATCCGGCACGTCGCCGGCAAAGACAACGCCGTGGCCGACTGTCTTTCTCGGGCCAGCGCGAACGCGGTCCACCTCGGCGTGGACTTTGCGCTCATGGCGGCCAACCAGACCACCGACGCCTCGGTGCAGGCACTCCGTGCGGCGGACACGGGCCTCCGCCTGGCCGACATTCCCTTCGCGGGCACCGTACTGCTCTGCGACGTCTCCCAGGGCCAGCCTCGCCCCATCGTGCCCGTTTCCTGGCAGCGCCGCATCTTCGCCTCCATCCACGGCCTTTCTCACCCGGGCCGGAAAGCTTCTCAGAAGCTGGTGTCGGCGCGTTTCGTCTGGCACGGCCTTCGACGAAACATCCGCGACTGGGCCAACGCCTGCACGGCCTGCCAGCGGGTCAAGGTCCACCGCCACACCCAGGCCCCGCTGGCACCTTTCGCCGTGCCTGAACGGCGTTTCGACCACGTCCACGTGGACCTGGTGGGTCCCCTGCCCCCCTCGCGGGGGTTCACCCACCTGCTCACCATGGTGGACAGGACCACCGAGGTGGCCGGAGGCCGTGCCCCTCGCCTCCACCACCACCGCTGACGTGGTGCAGGCGTTCATCGCCACCTGGGGTCGCGCGCTTCAGCGCACCAGCGGACATCTCGTCCGACCGCGGCCCACAGTTCACGTCTGAGCTTTGGGGCGTGGTCGCCCGTTCGTTGGGGGTCACGCTGCACCGCACCACGGCCTACCACCCCCAAGCCAACGGGTTGTGCGAGCGGTTTCACCGCTCCATGAAGGCCGCACTCATGGCCGGCCTTCAGGACGACGGTTGGGCCGACCGGCTGCCGTGGGTCCTTTTGGGCCTTCGCACGGCCCTCAAGGAAGACCTCCAGGCGTCCGCCGCCGAGCTCATCTACGGCCAGCCGCTCCGCGTCCCGGGCGAATTCGTGCCCGACGCTACCAGTCCCTGGTCCGCCGCTCGCCAGCGCTCGGACCTCCAGGAGGCCGCCCGACGATTTGCCCCCGTGCCGACGTCCCGCCATGGTGGCCCCCAGTCCTACGTCCCCCCGGCGCTTCGCACAGCGGAGTATGTCTTTGTGCGTCATGACGCGCACCGGGGGCCACTCCGGCCGCCGTACGACGGGCCCTTCTGGGTCCTGCGATGGGGCGACAAGTCTTTCATCGTCGACTTCGGCGGCCGGCCGGACCGGATTTCTGTGGACCGCCTCAAACCGGCGCACATGGACGTCGACCGACCACCACGGTTGGCCCTTCCTCCGCGGCGAAGCCGCCCCCCGTCCATAGTTCCCCCCGCTCGACCACCCACCACCACGTCGGACCCCTCCCCACGACCCTCCAGGGGTCGCTTCGGCCGGGTCATCCGGACCCCCCTTAAATTGACCCTGCCGGTGCAGGTCGATTCTGGAGGGGCGTGTGTAGCGGTTACCGCTGGATGCACACAATCGCCTTGCACCAGCCAGAACACGGCCAGACGCGCCTCTCCCGGGCATGCCCGGACTCACTGTTCCCGGGCACGCCCGAACCTCCTGGGCACGCCCGGTCTCGTCTTTCCCGGGCATGCCCACTCTCGCCTTTCCAGGGCTCGCCCAGAGCGTCCGGGCATGCCCGCTATCGCCTTTTCAGGGCTCGCCCAGAGCGTCCGGGCATGCCCGCTATCGCCTTTCCAGGGCTCGCCCAGAGCGTCCGGGCATGCCCGCTATCGCCTTTCCAGGGCTCGTCCAGAGCGCCCGGGCACGCCCAGCCTCGACTTGCCAGGCCGCAGCCAAACACGCCCGGGCAGGTCCAGACTCGCCTTTCCAAGGCTCGCCCTTGACACCCGGGCATGCCCGGTATAGCTTTTGCCGGGCAAACTTCCCGACATAAATGTGTATATATATTGCTGCCCGATAAACGGGCTTGTCAGAATACCTGAGCTGTTTTGTTTCAATAAAGCAACTCGGACGAATTCCGTCTTTGGTCGCGTCAATTCTTTCGACTCGCGTTGGAGCGCAGCTCCTTCAACTTTTCCTTTTCCTCCACTTGCTAGTTACCTTCGCAAAAGCGGAAGGTTATGTTTTGATCGCTGTGTATTTATTTGTATGTCTGTGTGTATGTTAATCGCATAACTCAAAAAGTATTCAACCGAATTGCATGAAATTTGGTGGGATGATTGGTTATTATACGGGACACATTTGATTAGATTTTGGGAAACAGATTTGCTCAAATTCTGACTATTTTTAACTCGATCGTATTTCACTCAAAGTTATGAGCGACTGAAGAAGAAGATGTCCATCCAGGACGTCATCACTATAACGCGATCTCCCGCGATCATTTCAACCTCAAAAAAAATTATAATTGCAGATTTGACAATAGATAAGGCATATTAACAAACGAATGAAACAGATTTGCTCAAATTCTGACTATTTTTAACTCGATCGTATTTCACTCAAAGTTATGCGCGACTGAAGAAGAAGATGTCCATCCAGGACGTCATCACTATAACGCAATCTCCCGCGATCATTTCAACCTCAAAAAAAATTATAATTGCAGATTTGTCAAGAGATGAGGCATATTAACAAACGAATGAAACAGATTTGCTCAAATTCTGACTATTTTTAACTCGATCGTATTTCACTCAAAGTTATGAGCGACTGAAGAAGAGGATGTCCATCCAAGACGTCATCACTATAACGCGATCTCCCGCAATCATTTCAACCTCAAATGAAATTCAAATTGCAGATTTGTCAATCGGGGAGGCATATTAACAGACGAATGAAACAGATTTGCTCAAATTCTGATTTTTAAAAATCGATCGCATTTCACATAAAGTTTCACATCGCATACACTCCCATGCCAAGTACAGAACAGTAGCTGCGGCGAAGGTATGCGCTCTACCGAGTGCTCGGATTCTAGTTTTGCTTGTGGCAGGTTTGTTTTTGATTTTTCAATTTACTTCATTTGTTAATTTTACACTATGGCAAACGTACGTTTGCACAACAGTGTGTACGAGGCACTTACTCCAAAGAACGGGGTCATAGTTTGTCCGCCGGACGGAGTTAGTGTTGACGACGTTGTAATGGGTTTCGGAGAACAAATTGGGCTTGAAAACATTCTCGCAGCGTCGAAAATGAATCAACGTGTCATGCTCTTCCTGTCCGAAGAGCGATACGTTTCTCAGACAGTCGAAACCGGCTTGTCTGTCGCACCGGATCCTTTTCTTACTGTGTGTCCTTTGGACACACCTGCCGTTAAAATTATTATTTCGAATTTACAACCTTTCTTTAAAAGCGAGGAGATTATCTGTGTTTTAAACCGTTTTGGGACGGTCGTGTCACGGATCTCAATGATCCCCTTACGTTTGCGTTCTGGCGCTTCGGTTAGACACATGTCTTTCCGGCGTCACTGTTATATTGTTTTAAAGAATAATGCACAATCGCTTAGTGCTGCTGTGACTTTGAAGCACAAAGATCGCAGCTACCAAATTTACATCGCTACTGAGGCAATGACGTGCTTTATTTGTGGCGAGCACGGACATTTAAAGAACGCTTGTCCGAAACCAAACATTCCCGGTGGCGAATCTCAACGTGTGGAACCTAACCGGGAATCTCAATACCTGGAGCCCAAACCAAGCACCAGTGGTACATCTAGAGCCGCGGAGCCCAAACCAAGCACCAGTGGTACATCTAGAGTCGCGGGGCCCAAGCCAGACACGAGTGGCACATCTAGAGCGGAGGAGTGTACAGACACCCCCCATAATCAGCCCCGCGGTGCGAGTGCGGAACTGAAGGGACCTCAAGCGGATGACGAGGGTTTTTATCACCGTTCAATCTCGGAGAAACAAGCGCCCAAACGTCAATGGTCACGATGTAACGGTGAGCGTTCCGAAAAAACTGGCGGCGTCGGGCAAATTAAATGGCTCCCATTTGGATGCAGCTTCCCCGTTTGCAGCCGTGGAAACGGAAAATAGATTTGCCGTGTTAGCTACGGAGGATAATAATAACGCTCCTGATAACGAGCAAGACAAACACGAGCACGAACAAGGAGGTGGTGTCGTGCCCCAAGAGGTACAAGGAGGTGGTGTCGTGCCCCAAGAGGTACAAGGAGGTGGTGTTGTTCCCCAAGAGGTACAAGGAGGTAGTGTCGTGCCCCAAGAGGTACAAGGAGGTCGTGCTGTGCCCCAAGAGGTACAAGGAGGTCGTGCCGTGCCGTGCCCCAAGAGGTACAAGGAGGTGGTGTTGTGCCCCAAGAGGTACAAGGAGGTAGTGTT